>NW_017218961.1:0-11641 GCF_001704415.2 Capra hircus | reverse complement strand
CCTTGCTGAATATCTATCAGCAAGAATGTCTTTGCAAGGATCGCAAAATGAAGGGAAATTACACCGACCTGCCTCTGCAACTTCCGGTCCTCTGAGCAGATCTGGAGCGTCTCCCTTTGTATAAAGCTAACCTGTTCCTTCCAAATAGAGGTTTGCAACACAAAACAAGTGGCCGCCTATTCTTCCCCGAAGGAGGCTCTCTTTCCCCACATCCTGCGAACTCCCTTTCCCAGCCTCCTGGAAAAGCGCTTCTTGCAGTTCCTTTCAGAAAATCCTATGGACGGAGAAGCCTGGTAGGCTGCAGTCCGTGGGTCGCTGAGGGTCGGACACGACTGAGCGACTGCACTTTCATTTTCACTTTCATGCATTGGAGAAGGCAATGGCAACCCACTTACTGTTCTTGCCTGGAGAATCCCAGGACGGGGGAGCCTAGTGGGCTACCGTCTATGGCGTCCCACAGAGTCGAACACGACTGAAGCAACTTAGCAGCAGCAGCAGCAGCAGTTCCTTTCTTAGGGGCAGTTATCCCTGAGATTGGGACCTGGAAAGGCAGAGCCACCTCCACACACACGTCTTTTCTGTCCCCTTTCCTCTGGAGGAGAGCTCTAGTGAGCCTAGGTCTGTCAGGAAAATTCTTGGCTTTGACGGATCACACCCGGTGTGTGAACCTGCATACCCGACCTAGGGGCCACAGGGCACCTGTTTTGCTCGAGTGGGTCCTGGAGGGGTGCAGCATAGCAAGAGCTTAAAAATCCATCCAATTTGTCTTTTTTTTTAACCTCGGAGAGAACGAGTTTGCCTCCACCTCCACCCTTTGGCAGTGTGGAGGGAAGAGGGCACCACCCTCTCCCAAAGGGGACATAGGGCCTACCAGGAGAGAAAGGCCCCTTGAGGAGCTGAGCCCAGGTAGGCAGCCAGTGATGTCAAGCACACTCCCGCTGCTTGCTTCTTCATGGGCACTCCCACGATCTGCTAGGAATGTCTTTGCAAGGATCTCAAAGGGAAGGGAGATACATGGCCCTGTCTCTGGAACTTCAGTCCTCTGAGCAGATCTGGGGTCTTGAGTTGTATAAGCAAACCTGTTCCTTCCAAATAGAGGCTTGCAAACACACCCCGGTGGTTGCCTCTTCTTCCCCGAAGAAGTCTTTCTTTCCCCACATGCTGTGCGAACTCCCTGTCCCAACCTCCAAGAATAGCGCTTCTTGCCATTCCTTTCTTAGAGGCAGTTATTCCTGAGCTTGGGGCCGTAGGGAGTAGCCCCACACTCACAGGGAAAGGCAAAGACTCCTCCATACATCTCCTCTATCCCCTTTGCTCTGGAGGAGAGCTCTAGTGAGCCTAGGTCTTTCAGGAAAATTCTTGGCTTGGACAGGATCTCACCCTGTTTGTGAACCTGCATACCCAACCAGGGGCCACAGAGCACCTGTTTCAGTAAAGTGGGCCCTGAAAGGGTGCAGCCTAGCAAGAGCTTGAAAACCCATTCAATTGCTGTTTTTGTACCTCTGACAGAGCGAGCTTGGCTCCACCCTTTGGCAGTGAGGAGAAAAGAGGCATGACACCCTCCCAAGGGGACATGGGGCCTATTCGAGAGGAAAGCCCCTTGTGGAGATGAGGCCAGGAAGGCACACAGTCGTGTCAAACACACTCCCACTGCTTGCTTCTTCAGGGGCACTCCCGCTATTAGCTAGGAATATTCTTTGCAATGATCACAAAGGGAAGGGAGAGACAGGGCCCTGCTTCTGGACCTCCGGTGCTCTGAGCAAATCTCGAGGTCTCCCGTTGTTGGTCAAGTCAAGGTCAAGGTCAAGTTCAAGTTCAAGTTCAAGGTCAAGGTCAAGTTCAAGGTCAAGTTCAAGTTGAAGGTCAACTTCAAGGTCAAGGTCCAAGGTCAAATTCAGGGTCAAGTTCAAGGTCAAGGTAAGTTCAAATTCAAGTTCAAAGTCAAGTTCAAGTTCAACGTCAAGGTCAAGGTCAAGTTCAAGGTCAAGTTCAAGTGTCAAGTTCAAGGTCAAGGTCAAGGTCAAGTTCAAGTTGAAGTTCAAGGTCAAGGTCAAGTTCAAGTCTCAAGGTGTCAAGTTCAAGGTGAAGTTGAAGTTCAAGTTCTAGTTCAAGGTCAAGGTCAAGTTCAAGTTCAAGTTCAAGGTCAAGTTCAAGTACAAGGTCAAGGTCAAGTTCAAGTTCAAGTTCAACGTCAAGTTCAAGTTCAAGTTCAAGTTCAAAGTCAAGTTCAAGTTCAAGGTCAAGTTCAAGTTCAAGTTGAAGTTCAAGTTCAAGGTCAAGGTCAAGTTCAAGTTGAAGGTCAAGGTCAAGGCCAAGGCCAATTTCAAGTTCAAAGTCAAGGTCAAGTTCAAGGTCAAGGTCAAGTTCAAGTTCAAGGGCAGGGCAAGGCCAAGCCCAAGACCAAAGGCAAGGGCAAGGGCAAGGCCAAGGCCAAGGCCACCAAAGCGAAGCCCAAACCCGTAACGCCTGACAAAAGGCAGAAGCCACTAGGCCCCTGTGCAGACGAAGCCACTGAAGGCAGCAAGGCCACAGAGCTCCCCGACTCCCATTCCCACAGGAAGATGTGAGGATAAAGGGCCTCATCCCAGCACAGCACCCGCTCCCACCACCCCGCAACCCCGGCCCCCGCCCCCGCAGCACGCCCCCTGAAACAACACTGTCTTCCCAGAAAAGAGAACGGAGAAGTCATGTGTGTGCCAAAGGAGCAAGATGAACGAACGATGCCACGTCCTCCGAATTTGGGCACACCTGACGCCTCCGGAACCCCGGGCCTGGCCGATGGGTCCCCGCCGTTCTCGGTGGGGAGGGGGGTCAACACATTGGCCGAGAGCCCTTGCCCAGGCCACCCGCAAATCCCCTGAGATGTGATCCGACCACAGGGACCGAGGGCAAACGTACCGCTTGAGGTGCTGGAGGAGCCGGACGAAGCCATGGTGGGAGAGGCACACGGGCACGCTGCAGACTGCTGCCCGAGTGGGCGGGGACCCAGCAGCTTAGGACTCTGGAGAACCGGAGGCATCTCCGTCACCATTGACGTCAATAGGGTTTGGGTGGGTAGATGGAGGGGGCCGCCCCTGGCCTCTTTCCAAGCAGAGACCCTGGACGGAGTCCCGTGGAGCGAGTGGGCTTTTCCCGGGCACGGCTGAGCCCTGGACCGCCAAGATCCCCGTCGGGGTGGGCGGGCAGTTCGCGAGCTTTGGTTTGTGGCCCTCCCTCGCAGCGGGGGGTGGGATCAACCCCGGGTGGATCAATCAGGGGCCCTCAGCAGTGCCAAGGGAGCTCACCGCCCAGGAAACGCCCCAAGGTCCCTTTGAATTGGCCACCAACGCCCCCTTTCCCAGCCTGCCTTGCTCTGGGATTTCCCGCCTTTTCACATTCCACAGGTCCCTGGGCCTCGACTGTCCCCCGCTGGCTCCTCTGAGGCATTCCGGGACACCAGACGCTCTCTCCAGCGCCTCCACCTAGATCCCTCGCTGTCCTCGCCTCCGTTTCCCCCATGCCCCCTCCCCAACTCCTCCGTGGGCTCTTGGCGTCCTTTCCCTACAGCAGTCCCAGAGTGCCACCGCCGAGGACTTTGAGTTGCCTGGAGCCCAAGGCTCCGGCCAGAGACCTGAGGGGCCAGCGTCTGGACTGGCAGCTAATGCCATTTGGGGCTTTTCTCACGTGGAGCCTGAGGCCTGCACCTCCGTGGGCAAACACCCAGCGCGAGTGCCCTGGAGATACCCGCCCAAGGGGACAGTGTACCCCCTACTGTGGGGAAGGAGGTTCCTGTTTTCTCTGCACTGGTTCGACTTTCACGCCGAGGATCGACTCACACCATGATGGCAAGTGGAATAGCCCTGTGGGAAAGCCTCATGGGAAAGAATCCAGGGAAAGCCACAGATTCCTTGATCCACGAGAAGGGAAGCGTGACACTGCTGCTACAGCTCGGGAGGAAAGCGCACGTGCATGACCCCACTTGAGCCGAGGACTGACGCCACTTGGGAGACTCCAGAAGTACGCCAAGATCCATGTCAGCACTGGAGAGGAATCCTCAGGTTCTGGTCCCGACTCCACACAAGGTCTTCAGGCCCCGGCATCGACGGGAGAGGAATCCTGAGAGGCCCCCTAGCACCTCGCATGGGGACTGGCCTTTCCTGAGGTCACCAGAGCGGGTCCCTGAGGTCTCCGTCGTAACTACGAGAGCACCTGCCGCAACTAGAGAAAATCCAGGAGGTTCTCCCCTCCAGGCGAGATGAGGCCTATTTCCGCTGAGGCGTCTCGAGGCTTATCACACCTAACGTCTGGAACTTCGAAAGGGTCCTTCACACCCTTGCTGCAAGTCAAGAAGTTATCCGACATACCCATCTCCACTCGAGAGGAAGGACGAGGGTCCCGCCCACATCCAGCGGAGCCCCGTTTCCACCTCGTAGCTCGAGAAGAGGGATCCTTTCCCTTCGTCGTCGGGAAAGAATTCCCGGCCTTTCCGTCGCATCTCAAGAGGAGGCGCTCTCAACAGGAAAGACGAGAGGAACTCCAGGGCCTTGCCAGCATTCCAAGAGTCCCCCAGATGTCTAAGTTCATTCCAGAAGAAACTGTTTTCCCTGCACTGTCTCGACGTTCACGCCGAGGATCGACTCACACCACCGTGGCACGTGGGACAGCCCTGTTGGAAAGCCTCGTGGGAAAGCCTCAGTGGAAAGCGACAGATCCCTTGATCCACACGTCGGCAAGCGTGACACTGCTGTTGCAGCTCACGAGGAAATGGCAGCTGCATGCCCTCACACGAGATGAGGACTGACTTCCCTGGTGAGACTCCAGAAGTACGGAAAGATTCATGTCAGCATTGGAGAGGCATTCTCAGGGTCTAGCCCCGACTCCACACAAGGTCTTAGGCACCCGGCATCGATGGGAGAGGAATCCCTAGAGGCCCCTGGTAACTCGCATGGGGACTGGCCTTTCCTGAGGCCACCAGAGGGGTCCCTGAGGACCCGTCGTAACTCGAGAGCACCTGCCGCAACTGGGTAAAATCCAGGAGGTTCTCCTCTCCAGGCGAGATTAGGCCCATTTCCTCTGAGGCGTCTCGTGGCTAATCACACCTAACCTCTGGAACTTCCAAAGGGTCCTTCACACCCTTGCTGCAACTCAAGAAGTTATCCGACATACACCGTCTCTACTCTAGAGGAAGCACAAGAGTATCGCCCACATCCACGAGGAGCCACGTTTCCGCCTCCTAGCTCGAGAGGAGGGATCCTTTCCCTGCGTGGTCGGGGAAAGAATTCCCGGCGTTTCCATCGCATCTCAAGAGGAGGCGCTCTCCACAGGAAAGGCGAGAGGAACTGCAGGGTCGTGCGACCATTCCCAGAGTCCCACACATGTCTCAGTCCATTCAAGGGAAACCTGTTTTCACTGCACTGCTTCGACTTTCAAGCCAAGGATCGACTCACACCACGGTGGCACGTGGGACAGCCCTGTGGGAAAGCCTCGTGGGAAAGCCTCGTGGGAAAGCCTCGTGGGAAAGCCTCGTGGAAAGCCTCGAGGGAAAGCCACTGATCCCTTAATCCTCTCGTCGGGAAGCATGACACTGCTGATACAGATTGGGAGGAAAGCGCACGTGCATGCCCCCACTCGAGACGAGGACTGACTCCCCTGAGGAGACTCCAGAAGTACCCCAAGTTACATGTCAGCACTGCAGATGAATCCTCAGGTTCCGGCACCAACTCTACACAAGGACTTAGGCCCTGGCATCGACGGGAGAGGAATCCCGAGAGTCCCCAGAGCAACTCGCATGGGGACCGGCCTTTCCTGAGGCCACCAGAGCGGGTCCCTGAGGTCCCCGTCGTAAGTCGAGAGCATCTGCCACAACTCGAGAAAATCCAGGAGGTTCTCCCCTCCAGGCGAGATGAGGCCCATTTCCGCTGAGGCGTCTCGAGGCTAATCACACCTAAACTCTGGAATTTCCAAAGGGTTCTTCACACCCTTGCTGCAACTCAAGAACTTCCCCTACATACCCGTCTCCAATCGAGAGGAAGCACGAGCGTCCTGCCCACATCCAGAGGAGCCCCGTTTCCGCCTTATAGCTGGAGAGGCGTGATCCTTGCCCTGAGTCCCCCAGATGTCTCAGTCCATTCCAGGGAAACCTGTTTTCCCTGCACTGCCTCGACTTCAAGCCGAGGATCGACTCACACCATGGTGGCACTTGGGACAGCCCTGTGGGAAAGCCTCCTTTGAAAGCCTCCTGGAAAAGCCTCAGTGGAATGCCACAGATCCCTTGATCCACGCGATGGGAAGCGTGCCACTGCTGCTACAGCTCGGGAGGAAAGCACACGTGCATGCCCCCACTCGAGCCGAGGACTGACTCCACTGGGGAGACTCCAGAAGCAACCCAAGATCCATGTCAGCACTGGAGAGGAATCATCAGCTTCCGGCCCGGACTGCACAAAAGGTCTTAGGCCCCGGCATCGACGGGAGAGGAATCCCGAGAGGCCCCAATGCAACTCGCATGGGGACTGGTCTTTCCTAAGGCCACCAGAGCGGGTCCCTGAGGTACCTGTCGAAAGTCGAGAGCACCTGCCGCAACTCGACAAAATCCAGGAGGTTCACCCCTCTAGGCGAGATGAGGCTCATTTCCGCTGAGGCGTCTCGAGGCTAATCACATCTAACCTCTGGAACTTCCAAAAGGTCCTTCACACCATTGCTGCAACTCAAGAAGTTCCCCGACATACCCGTCTCCACTCGAGACGAAGCACGGGAGTACTACTGCCCACATCCAGAGGTGCACCGTTTGCGCCTCATAGCTCGAGAGGAGTGATCCTTTACCTTTGTGTTGGGAAAGAATTCCCGGCGTTCCGGTCGCATCTCAGAGGAGGCCCTCTCCACAGGAAAGTCGAGAGGAACTCTAGGGTCGTGCCACCATTCCCTGAGTCCCCCAGATGTCTCAGTCCATTCCAGGGAAACCTGCTTTCCCTGCACTGCCTCGACTTTCAAGCCGAGGATCGACTCACACCACGTTGGCACGTGGGACAGCCCTGTTGGAAAGCCTCGTGGGAAAGCCTCGTGGGAAAGCCTCGAGGGAAAGCCACAGATCCCTTGATCCACGCGAACGGAAGCGCGACACTGCTGCTACAGCTCGGGAGGAAAGCGCACATGCATGCCCCCACTCGACATGAGGACTGACTCCACTGTGGAGACTCCAGAAGTAGCCCAAGATCCATGTCAGCACTGGAGAGGAATCCTCAGGTTCCGGCACCGACTCCACGCAAGATCTTAGGCCACAGCATCAACCGGAGAGGAATCACGAGAGGCCCCCGAGCAACTCGCATGGGGACTGGCCTTTCCTGAGGCCACCAGAGCGGGTCCCTGAGGTCCCCATCGTAAGTCGAGAGCACCTGCCGCAATTCGAGAAAATCCAGGAGGTTGTCCCCTCCAGGCGAGATGAGGCCCATTTCCGCTGAGGCGTCTCGAGGTTAATCACATCTAACATCTGGAACTTCCAAAGGGTCTTTCACACCCTTGCTGCAACTCAAGAAGTCCCCCGACATACCCGTCTCCACTCTAGAGGAATCAGGAGAGTCCCTCCCACATCCCAGAGGAGACCCGTTTCCGCCTCCTAGCTCCAGAGGAGGGATCCTTTCCCTGTGTTGTCAGGAAAGAATTCCCGGCATTCCCGTCGCATCTCAAGAGGAGGCACTCTCCACAGGAAAGGCGCGAGGAACTCCAGGGTCGTGCCACCATTCCCAGAGTACCCCAGATATCTCAGTCCATTTCAGGGAAAACTGTTTTCCCTGCACTGCATCGACTTTCAAGCCGAGGATCGACTCACACCACGGAGGCGCGTGGGACATCCCCGTGGGAAAGCCTCGTGGGAAAGCCTAGTGGGAAAGCCTCAAGGGAAAGCCACAGATCCCTTGATCCACGCGAATTGGAAGGGTGACACTGCTGCTACAGCTCGAGAGGAAAGCGCACGTGCATGCCCCCGCTTGAGACTAGGACTGACTCCCCTGGGGAGACTCCAGAAGTACCCCAAGATCCATGTCAGCACTGGAGAGGAATCCTCAGGTTCAGGCACCGAATCCCCACAAGGTCTTAGGCCCCGGCATCGACGGGAGAGGAATCCTGAGAGGCCCCCGAGCAACTCGCATGGGGACTGGCCTTTCCTGAGGCCACCAGAACGGGTCCCTGAGGTCCCCGTCGTAAGTCGAGAGCACCTGCCGCAACTCGAGAAAATCCAGGAGGTTCTCCACTCCAGGCGAGATGTGGCCCATTTCCGCTGAGGCGTTTCGAGGCTAATCACTCCTAACCTCTGGAAATTCCGAAAGGGTTCTTCACACCCTTGCTGCAACTCAAGAAGTTCCCCTACATACCCGTCTCCACTCGAGAGGAAGCACGAGATTCCCGCCCACTTCCAGAGGAGCCCCGTTTCCGCATCCAAGCTCGAGAGGAGGGATACTTTACCCTGTGTTCTGGGAAAGAATTCCCGGCGTTCCCTGATGCATCTCAAGAGGAGGCACTCTCCAACATGGAAAGGCGAGAGGAACTCCAGGGTCGTGCCACCATTCCCAGAGTACCCCAGATGTCTCAGTCCATTCCAGGGAAACCTGTTTTCCCTGCACTGCCTCGACTTTCAAGCGGAGGATCGACTCACACCACGGTGGCACTAGGGACAGCCCTGTGGGAAAGACTCGTGGGAAAGTCTCGTGGGAAAGCCTCGAGGGAAAGCCACAGATCCCTTGATGCACGCGAAGGGAAGAGTGACACTGCTGCTACAGCTCGGGAGGAAAGCGCACGTGCATACCCCCACTCGAGACGAGGACTGACTCCCTTTGGGAGACTCCCAGATGAAACCCAAGATCCATCTCAGCACTGGAGAGGAATCCTCATGTTCCGGCACCGACTCCACACAAGGTCTTAAGCCCCGGCATCAACGGGAGAGGAATGCCGAGAGACCCCGAGCAACTCGCATGGGGACTGGCCTTTCCTGAGGCCACCAATGCGGGTCCCTGAGGTCCCCGTCGTAAGTCGAGAGCACCTGCCGCAACTCGAGAAAATCCAGGAGGTTCTCCCCTCCAGGCGAGATGAGGCCCATTTCCGCTGAGGCGTCTCGAGGCTAATCGCACCTAATCACTGGAACTTCCAAAGGGTCCTTCACACCCTTGCTGCAACTCAAGAAGTTCCCCGACATACCCGTCTCCACTATACGAGGAATAAGAGAGTCCCGCCCACATCCAGAGGAGCCCCGTTTCCGCTTCCTAAATCGAGAGGAGTGATCCATTCCCTGCGGCGTCGGGAAAGAATTCCCGGCGTTCCTGTCACATGTCAAGAGGAGGCGCTCTCCACAGGAAAGGCGAGAGGAACTCCAGGGTCGTGCCACCATTCCCAGAGTCCCCCAGATGTCTCAATCCATTCCAGGGAAACCTGTTTTCCCTGCACTGCCTCGACTTTCAAGCCGAGGATCCACTCACACCACGGTGGCACGTGGGACAGCCCTGTGGGAAAGCTTGGTGAGAAAGCCTCGTGGGAAAGCCTCGAGGGAAAGCCACAGATCCCTTGATGCACCGCGAAGGGAAGAGTGACACTGCTGCTACAGCTCGGGAGGAAAGCGCACGTGCATGCCCCACACGAGACGAGGACTGACTCCCTTTGGGAGACTCCAGATGTACCCCAAGATCCATCTCAGCACTGGAGAGGAATCCTCATGTTCCGGCACCGACTCCACACAAGGTCTTAAGCCCCGGCATCAACGGGAGAGGAATGCCGAGAGGCCCCGAGCAACTTGCATGGGGACTGGCCTTTCCTGAGGCCACAAGTGCGGGTCCCTGATGGTCCCCGTCGTAAGTCGAGAGCACCTGCCACAACTCGAGAAAATCCAGGAGGTTCTCCGCTCCAGGCGAGATGAGGCCCATTTCCGCTGAGGCGTCACGAGGCTAATCGCACCTAATCACTGGAACTTCCAAAGGGTCCTTCACACCCTTGCTGCAACTCAAGAAGTTCCCCGACATACCCGTCTCCACTCGAGAGGAAGCACGAGAGTTCCCGCCCACATCCAGAGGAGCCCCGATACCACCTCCTAGCTCGAGAGGAGGGATCCTTTCCCTGAGTGGTTGGGAAAGAATTCCCGGCGTTCCCGTCGCATCTCAAGATTGAGGCGCGTCTCCACAGGAAAGGCGAGAGGAACTCCAGGGTCGTTCACCATTCCCAGAGTCCCCCAGATGTCTCAGTCCATTCCAGGGAAAACTGTTTTCCCTGCACTGCCTCGACTTTCAAGCCGAGGATCGACTCACACCACGGTGGCACGTGGGACAGCCCTGTGGGAAAGCCTCGTGGGAAAGCTTCGTGGAAAGCCTCGACGGAAAGCCACAGATCCCTTGATCCACGCGAAGGGAAGCGTGACACTGCTGCTACAGCTCGGGAGGAAAGCGCACGTGCATGCCCCCACTCGAGACGAGGACTGACTCCCCTGGGGAGATTGCCAGAAAGTACCCCAAAGATCCATGTCATCACTGGAGAGGAATCCTCAGGTTCCGTCACCGACTCCACACAAGGATCTTAGGCCCCGGCATCGACGGGAGAGGAATCCGAGAGGCCGCGAGCAACTCGCAATGGGGACTGGCCTTTCCTGAGGCCACCAGAGCGGGTCCTTGAGGTCCCCTCGTAAGTCGAGAGCACCTGCCGAAACTCGAGAAAATCCAGGAGGTTCTCCCCTCCAGGCGAGATGAGGCCCATTTCCGCTGAGGGCTCTCGAGGCTAATCACACCTAACTCTGGAACTTCCAAAGGGTCCTTCACACCCTTTGCTGCAACTCAAGAAGTTCCCCGACATACCCGTCTCCACTCGAGAGGAAGCACGAGAGTCCCGCCCACATCCAGAGGAGCCCCGTTTCCGCCTCCTAGCTCGAGAGGAGGGATCCTTTCCCTGCGTGGTCGGGGAAAGAATTCCCGGCGTTCCCGTCGCATCTCAAGAGGAGGCGCTTCCACAGGAAAGGCGAGAGGAACTCCAGGGTCGTGCACCATTCGCAGAGTCCACCAGATGTCTCAGGTCCATTCCAGGGAAACCTGTTTTCCCTGCACTGCCTCGACTTTCAAGCCGAGGATCGACTCACACCACGGTGGACGTGGGACAGCCCTGTGGGATAAGCCTCTGGGAAAGCCTCGATGGAAAGCCTAGAGGAAAGCCACAGATCCCTTGATCCAACGCGAAGGGAAGCAGTGACACTGCTGCTACAGCTCGGGAGGAAAGGCACGTGCATGCCCCACTCGGAGACGAGGACTGACTCCCTGGGGAGACTCCAGAAGTACCCAAGATCCATGTCAGCACTGGAGAGGAATCCTCAGGTTCCGGCACCGTCCTGCACAAGGTCTTATGGCCCCGGCATCGGACGGGAGAGAATCCCGGAGAGGCCCCCGAGTAACTCGCATGGGGACTGGCCTTTCCTGAGGCCACCAGAGCGGGTCCCTGAGGTCCCGTCGTTAAGTCGAGAGCACCTGCCGCAACTCGAGAAAAACCAGGAGGTTCTCCCCTCCAGGCGAGATGAGGCCCATTTCCGCTGAGGCGTCTCGAGGCTAATCACACCTAATTCTGGAACTTCCAAGGGGTCCTTCACACCCTTGCTGCAACTCAAGAAGTTCCCGACATACCCGTCTCCACTCGAGAGGAAGCACGAGAG
>NW_017218960.1:0-11642 GCF_001704415.2 Capra hircus | reverse complement strand
GGATCAGGATTTGCCCGATTCCCAACATGACGCCAGCGAGTAGACATGGAGAATGACTGTGGCTATGCCGTCTTCGATAATCTCTGCTGTAAGATCTGCTACGAGATCTTCTATGGGACCGGGACCGAGATCGTGACCTTGTATAATGCCTCCGAGAACTTCTTCTGGATCTAGACCTAGATTCCGATCTGGACCTGGACTTTGATCTGGAACGCCTGGAATCTTCCTTGGAGCGAGACCTTGCAGGGGTATGACTTGCAGATTTCCCAGATCCATGAGCACTTCCGCTTCTGGAAGCAGAACGGGATTCCCCCTCGCCGTAGTTCTCCTCGCCGCTGTCGCTCATGACTTTCACTGCTGTCGCCGCTCGATGTGCTTCAATCGAAGCTGCCAACCTCTCGCACCTTCAGTGTAGAGGCTCCGCCGCAGCCTCACACCACACACCGGTGCCCCAGGCACTGAGAACCGAAACGCTCCGCGTCGCCTCCGCTCGGGCTCTCCACACAAGGTCTTAGGCCCCGGCATCGACGTGAGAGGAATCCTGAGAGGCCCCCTAGCAACTCCCATGGGCACTGGCCTTTTCTGAGGCCACAGGAGCGGGTCCCTGAGGTCCCCATCCTAAGACGAGAGCACCTGCTCCAACTCAAGATAATCCAGGAGGTTCTCCCCTCCAGGCGAGATGAGGCCCATTTCCCCTGAGGCATCTCGAGGCTAATCACACCTAACCTCTGGAACTTCCAAAGGGTCTTTGACACCCCTGCTGCAAGTCAAGAAGATCACCGACATACCCGTCTCCACTCGAGATGAAGCACGAGGGTCCCGCCCACATCCAGAGGAGCCCCGTTTCCGCCTCGTATCTAGAGAGGAGGGATCCTTTCCCTGCGTGGTCGGGAAAGAATTCCTGGCGTTCCCGTCGCATCTCAAGAGGAAGTGCTCTCCACAGGAAAGGCCAGAGGAACTCCAGGGTCGTGCCACCATTCCAAGAGTTCCCCAGATGTCTCAGTCCATTCCAGAGGAACCTGTTTTCCCTGCACTGCCACGACTTTCACGCCGAGGATCGTCTCACACCAAGGTGGCATGTGGGACAGCCCTGTGGGAAAGCCTCATGGGAAAGCCTAGAGGGAAAGCCACAGATCCCTTGATCCACGCGACGGGAAGCGTGACACTGCTGCTACCGCTCGGGAGGAAAGCGCACGTGCATGCCCCCACTCGAGACGAGGACTGACTCCCCTGGGGAGACTCCAGAAGTACCACAAGATCCATGTCAGCACTGGAGAGGAATCTTCAGGTTCCAGCCCCGACTTCACACAAGGTCTTAGGCCCGGCATCGACAGGAGAGGAATCCTGAGAGGCCCCCTAGAAACTTGAATGGGGACTGGCTTTCCTGAGGCCACCAGAGCTGGCCCCTGAGGTCCCCGTCGTAAGTCGAGAGCACCTGCCGCAACTCGAGAAAATCCAGGAGGTTCTCCCTCCAGGCGAGATGAGGCCCATTTCCACTGAGGTGTCTCGAGGCTATCACACCTAACCTCTGGAACTTCCAAAAGGTACTTTACACCTTGCTGCAACTCAATAAGTTCCCCGACATACCCGTCTCCACTCGAGAATAAGCAAGATGGTCCCCCCACATCCACAGGAGGCGCGTTTCCGCTCGTCGCTCGAGATGAGGATCCTTTCCTTCCGGGGCCAGCGTGAGGAATTCCGCCTATGGCAAAGGTCATGAGGAAGGAGGCTTGGCATGCCAAAGGCGTGATCAAGCCTCAGGTAACCCCCTGTTTCCCGAGCATGCGAACCCCAAAACCAGAGTCTGTTTTATGCTCTCACCTACACTTCTGACTTTACGGGGCTCTCCCCCATAACTGTTTTCTCTCGGAGAAGAAGTAAACGTGCAGCCTTCAAGGCAATAAATATTCTTGGGCATGACAAGTGTGTTTCAGCTTGCCTGACTCCTCTGAAGGTTATCTAGCCCACCTTTATAGGTTTGTCCGGCCACATGTGATTGTTTACAGCCTCCCAACCTGAGAGGCATGAGATGTTTTAGACTTACTAAAGGCAAATTATTTTGGGGAGTTAGAAATTATTAGTATAGTTGGTTAGGAATTATATTGGTGAAGGGTTCTTCATTTGTTGTGTCAAAAATTGCTGCTAATTCCCTGCTCTGGGTGGGACAAGGATATTTTAGGTCAAACCTCTCTGCTGACAGACCAGCTTGTGTGACAGGATTATCCATACTGCTGCCACTAGGCACAAGATTGTTTACTGCCTCTCAACTGTAAACAGCACAGAGAGTTTTGGAGTATTTTGAGAGTCTTAATTAGCATAGGACTTTTTCTTCTTGTTGAGTCAATGATTGCCACCAGGCCTCCATATCTTAGGCACTTGGGAATATATTAATCAATGTATTTGGAATATAGCAAAGGAAATATAGCAGTTTTTGATGTTAGCAATACTAGACTTTTTGAGTTAATGGATTTTCACTTTTGTAATAGATCACTGTACTTTGTTATATATCACTGTGTCCTTTCTATGTAAGAATGTAACTTTATCATATCTTAAGACTAAATAGATCTTAAGGGGAGAATTGATGAAAGGATTTTCATTTGTTAGGCTGATGTTTGCTGATAAATCTCCATGTTCCCTACCCTTATAATGAATATAACTAGTATATAGAAGAAATAAGTATTAACCTTTAAGCATATAGGAGAAATAAGAATTCACCTTTAAGACTAATCATGTTAACCTTGGGTTAAATAAATTCCTTTCTTTATTGTAACTCACTACACCCTCACCCTATAGGAATGTAACTTTATTTGGAGGGTGGTGCCTGGTTTAAGAAAAAACACCCTTGGAAGAAATAAGTTTATTTGGTTATCAGAAAGAAAGGATCATAAAATGTCAGCAGGTCTCATTCATGGCCAGAAGATGATGTAAGATCCCTAAGACCTTTTTTTTTATACATTTATGTGAAGCACCTGATTTTGATAAAGGTCAGGATGCCGACTCCTGCGTGACTCTGTATTCATCCCTATGTGTAACAAGAGGTATACAAGCAAAACCAAAATAAAGAAATCAGATCAGTTTCCGGAAAGACTGATTCCCCCATGTCGCTTCTTTTTTGCTCCCGTTTTTCTGGCTGAATTCTCTACTGGAGGATGGATGTTATTCCACGTAATCCAAGTTATTCAGCCTCTTTTTCTCCAATAATCTTCCTACTACACTATCCATTTCTAATCTCTTTATATCTGGGATTGAATATGTATATTTCCAAGACGACGACTACGTCCCCACCTTCGAATCACCCTGGATCCACCGGGGCTGGACCACGGCACTTTCCCTGCTTGGTCGGGAAAGGAATTCCCCGGCGTTCCCACCGAATCTCAAGAAGAGGCGCTCTCCACAGGAAAGGCGAGAGGAATTCCAGGGTCGTGCCACAATTCCAAGAGTCCCCCAGATGTCTCAGTCCATTCCAGAGGAACCTGTTTTCCCCTGCACTGGCCTTGATTTTCACGCCGGAGGATCGACTGGCACCACGGTGGCACGTGGGACAGCGATGTGGGAAAGCCTCGTGGGAAAGCCTCGAGGGAAAGCCCCGTGGGAAATACCTCGAGGGAAAGACACAGATCTCTTGATCCACGCGACGGGCAGAGTGACACTGCTACTGCAGCTCGGGGAGGTAAGCGTTCTTGGCATGATCCCGCTGAGAAGAGGACTGGACACCCCTGGGGAGACTCAAGAAGTACCCCAAGAACCATGTCAGCACGGGAGAGGAATCCTCAGGTACCGGCCTCGACTTCACACAAGGTCTTAGGCCCCACCATCGACGGGAGAGGAATCCCGAGAGGCCCCGTAGCCACTCGGATGGGAACTGGCCTTTCCTGACGCCACCAGAGCGGGTCCCTGAGGTCCCAGCGTACGTTGAGAACACCTGCCACAATTCGAGAAAATCCAGGAGGTTCTCCCCACCCAGGCAAGATGAGGCCAATTTCCACTGAGGCTCTCGAGGCTAATCACACCTAAACTCTGGAAATTCCAAAGGTTCCTTAACAACCTTGCTGAAACTCAAGAAGTTCCCCGACATACCGTCTCCACTCCAGAGGAAGCACGAGGGTCCCGCCCACATCCAGAGGAGCCCCGTTTATGCCTCGGACCTCGAGATGACGGATCCTTTCCCTGCTTGGTCGGGAAAGAATTCCCGGCGTTCCCGTCCCATCTCAAGAGGAGGCGCTCTCCACAGGAAAGGCGAGCGGAACTCCAGGGTCGTACCACCATTACAAGAGTCCCCCAGATGTCTCAGTCCATTCCAGAGGAACATGTTTTCCCTGCACTGCCTCGACTTTCAAGCCGAGGATCGACTCACACCCTGGTGGCAGGTGGGACAGCCCTGTGGGAAAGACTCTTGGGAAAGCCTTGAAGGAAAGACTTGAGTGAAAGCTACAGATCCCTTGACCACGCGTTAGGAAGCGTGACACTGCTGCTACAGCTCGGGAGGAAAGCGCACGTGCATGCCCACACTCGAGACGAGGACTGACTTCCCTGGGGAGACTCCAGAAGTACCCCAAGAACCATGTCAGCACTGGAGAGGAATCCTCAGGATCCGGCCTCGACTCCACACAAGGTCTTAGGCCCCGGCATCGACCCAAGAGGAATCCCGAGAGTCCCCCTGGCAACTTGCATGGGGACTGGCCTTTCCTGAGGCCACGAGACCGGGTCCCTGAGGTCCCCGTCGTAATTCGAGAGCACCTGCCGTAACTCGAGAAAATCCAGGAGGTTCTCCCCTACAGCAAAATGAGGCCTATTTCCACTGACGCATCTAGAGGCTAAGCACACCTAACCTCTGGAACTTCCAATGGTTCCTTCACACACTTGCTGCAACTCAAGAGCTTTCCCGACACACCCGTCTACACTCAAAGGAAGCACGAGGGTCCAGCCCACATCCAGAGAAGCCCCGAGCCCCCCTCGAGGCTCCAAAGGAGAGATCTTTTAAATGCTTGCATTTCCCGAGTCGAAGACCTTGTGTTGAGTTGGGACCGGAAACTGAGGATTCCTCTCCAGTGCTGACGTGGATTTTTGGGTACTTCTGGACTCTCCCCAGGGGAGTCAGTCCTCGTCTCGAGTGGGGAAATGCACGTGGGCTTTCCTCCCTAAAGGTGGCAGCAGTGTCATGCTACCCGACGGGTGGATCAAGGGATGTGTGGCTTTCCCTGTAGGATTTCCCATGAGGCTTTCCCACGAGGCTAACACACAGGGCTGTCCCACGTGCCACCGTGGTGTGAGTCGATCCTCGGCGTGACAGTCAAGGCAGTGCAGGTAAAAGAGTTTCCTTTGGAATGGACTCAGTCCTCTGGGGGACTCTTGGATTGGTGGCACGACCCTGGAGTTCCTCTCGCCTTTCCTGTGGAGAGCACTTCCTCTTGAGATGCGACGGGAATGCCGGGAATTCTTTCCCGACCACGCAGGGAAAGGATCCCTCATCTCGAGCTACAAGGAGGAAAAGGGCCTCCTCTGGATGTGCAAGGGACGCTCGCGCTTCCTCTCGAGTGGACAAGGGTATGTCGGGGAACTTCTTGAGTTGCAGCAAGGGTGTGAAGGACCCTATGGAAGTTCCAAAAGGTTAGATGTGATTAGCCTCGAGTCGCCTCAGCGGAAATGGGCCTCATCTAGCCGGGAGGGGAGAATCTACAGGATTTTCTCGAGTTGCGGTAGGTGCTCTCGATTTAAGACGGGGACCACAGGGACCGTATCTGGTGGCCTCAGGAAAGGCCACTCTCCGTGCGAGTTGCTTATTGGCCTCTCGGGATTCCTCTCCCGTCGATGCCGGGTCCTAAGACCTTGTGTGGATCCGTGCCGGAACCTGAGGATTCCTCTCCAGTGCTGACATGGATCTTGGGATTCTTCTGGAGTCTCCCCAGGGTAGTCAGTCCTCGTTATGAGTGGGGGCAGGCACGTGCGGTTTCCTCCCGAGCTGTTGCAGCGGCGTCATGATTCCCTTCGCGTGGATCAAGGGATCTGAGGCTTTACGTCGAGGCTTTCCCACGAGGCTTTCCCACGAGACTTTCCCACAGGGCTGTCCCAGGTGCCACCGTGATGTGAGTCGATCCTCGGCATGAAAGTTGAGGCAGTGCAGGGAAAACAGGTTTCCCTGGAATGGAGTGAGCCTCTGTGGGACTCTGGGAATGGTCGCACGACCCTGGAGTTCCTCTCGCCTTTCCTGTGGAGAGCGCCTCCTCTTGAGATGCGACGGGAACGCCGGGAATTCATCCAGAACACGCAGGGAAAGGTTCCCTTCTCTCGAGCTAGGAGGCGGAAACGGGGCTCCTCTGGATGTGGGCGGGACCTCGTGCTTCCTCTCGAGTGGAGACGGGTATGTCGGGGAACTTCTTGAGTTGCAGCAAGGGTGTGAAGGACCCTTTGGAAGTTCCAGTGGTTAGGCGTGATTAGCCTTGAGATGTCTCAGCAGAAAGGGGCCTCATCTCTCCTGGAAGGGAGAACCTCCTGGATTTTCTCGAGTTGCGGCAGGTGCTCTCGACTTACGACGGGGACCTCAGGGACCCGCTCTGGGGGCCTCAGGAAAGGCCAGTCCCCATGCGAGTTGCGCAGGGGCCTCTCAGGATTCCTCTCCCGTCGATGCTGGGGCCTAAGACCTTTGTGTGGAGTCGGTGCCAGAAGCTGAGGAGTCCTCTCCAGTGCTGACATGGATCTTGGGATACTTCTTGAGTCTCCCCAGGGCAGTCAGTCCTCGTTACGAGTGGGGGCATGCACGTGCAATTTCCTCCCAAGCTGTAGCAGCAGTGTCACGCTTCCCTTCGCGTGGAACAAGGGATCTGTGGCTTTCCCTCGAGGCTTTCCCACGAGGCTTTCCCATGAGGCTTTCCCACAGGGCTGTCCCACGTGCCACCTTGGTGTGAGTCGATCCTCGGCTTGAAAGTCCAGGCAGTGAAGGGAAAACAGGTTTCCCTGGAATGGACCGAGACATCTGGGAGACTCTGGGAATGGTGGCACGACCCTGGAGTTCCTCTCGCCTTTCCTGTGGAAAGCGCCTCTTCTTGAGATGCGACGGGAACGCCAGGAATTCTTGCCCGACCACGCAGGGAAAGGATCCCTCCTCTCGACCTAGGAGGCGAAAACGAGGCTCCTCTGAATGTGGGAGGGACTCTCGTGCTTCCTCTCGAGTGGAGACGGGTATGTCAGGGAACTTCTTGAGTTGCAGCAAGGGTGTGAAGGACCCTTTGGAAGTTCCAGAGGTTTGGTGTGATTAGCCTTGAGACGCCTCAGCGGAAATGGGCCTCATCTCGCCTGGAGGGGAGAACCTCCTGGAATTTCTCGAGTTGCAGCAGGTGCTCTCGACTTACGACGGGGACCTCAGGGACCCGCTCTGGTGGCCTCAGGAAAGGCCAGTCCCCATGCGAGTTGCTCGGGGGCCTCTCGGGATTTCTCTCCCGTCGGTGCCAGGGCCTAAACCTTCTGTGGAATTGGTGCCGGAACTTGAGGATTCCTGTTCTGTGCTGACATGGATCTTGGGGCACTTCTGGAGTCTCCCCAGGGGAGTCAGTCCTCGTCTCGTGTGGGGGCATGCACGTGCGTTTCCTCCCGAGCTGTAGCAGGGGTGTCATGCTTCCCTTCGCGTAGATCAAGGGATATGTGGCTTTCCCTCGAGGCTTTCCCACGAGGTTTTTCCACGAGGCTTTCCCACAGGGCTGTCCCACGTGCCACCATGGTGTGAGTCGATAATCAGCTTGAAAGTCGAGGCAGTGCAGGGAAAACAGGTTTCCCTGGAATGGACTGAGACATCTGGGGAACTCTGGGAATGGTGGCACGACCCTGGAGTTCCTCTCGCCTTTCCTGCCGAAAGCGCCTCTTCTTGAGATGTGACGGGAACGCCGGGAATTCTTGCCCGAAGACGCTGTGAAATGATTACTCCTCTCGAGCTAGGAGGCGGAAACGGGGCTTCTCTGGATGTGGGCGGGACTCTCGTGCTTCCTCTCGAGTGGAGACGGGTATGTCGGGGAACTTCTTGAGTTGCAGCAAGGGTGTGAAGGACCCTTTGGAATTTCCAGAGGTTAGGTGTGATTAGCCTAGAGACGCCTCAGCGGAATGGGCCTCATCTCGCCTGGAGGGGAGAACCTCCTGGATTTTCTCGAGCTGCGGCAGGTGCTCTCGACTTATGACGGGGACCTCAGGGACCCGCTCTGGTGGCCTCAGGAAAGGCCAGTCCCCATGCGAGTTGCTCGGGGGCCTCTCGAGATTCCTCTCCCGTCGATTTGGGGCCTAAGACCTTGTGTGGAGTCGGTGCCGGAATCTGAGGGTTCCTCTCCAGTGCTGACATGGATCTTGGGATACTTCTGGAGTCTCCCCAGGGGAGTCAGTCCTCGTCTCAAGTGGGGGCATGCACGTGCGCTTTCCTCCCGAGCTGTAGCAGCAGCGTCACGCTTCCCTTCGTGTGGATCAAGGGATCTGTGGCTTTCCCTGTAGGCTTTCCCACGAGGCCTTCCCATGAGGCTTTCCCACAGGGTTGTTCCACGTGCCACCGTGGTGTGAGTCGATCCTCAGCTTGAATGCCGTGGCAGTGCAGGGAAAGCATGGAAAACAGGTTTCCCTGGAAAGGACTGAGACATCAGGGGGACTTTGGGTATGGTGGCACGACCCTGGAGTTCCTCTCGACTTTCCTGTGGAGAGCGCCTCCTCTTGAGATGCGACGGGAACGCCGGAAATTCTTTCCCGTACACGCAGGGAAAGGATCCCTTCTCTCGAGCTAGGAGGCGGAAACGGGGCTCCTCTGGATGGTGGGCGGGACCTCGTGCTTCCTCTCGAGTGGAGACGGGTATGTCGGGGAACTTCTTGAGTTGCAGCAAGGGTGTGAAGGACCCTTTGGAAGTTCCAGTGGTGAGGCGTGATTAGCCTTGAGATGTCTCAGCGGAAAGGGGCCTCATCTCTCCTGGAAGGGAGAACCTCCTGGATTTTCTCGAGTTGCGGCAGGTGCTCTGGACCTAAGACGGGGACCTCAGGGACCCGTTCTGGTGGCCTCAGGAAAGGCCAGTCCCCATGAAAGTTGCCCTGGGGCCTCTCGGGATTCCTCTCCCGTCGATGCCGGGGCCTAAGACCTTGTGTGGAGTCGGAGCCGGAACCTGAGGATTCCTCTCCAGTGCTGACGTGGATCTTGGGGTAGTAGTGGAGTCTCCCCAGGGGAGTCAGTCCTCGTCTCGAGTGGGGGCATCCACGTGCGCTTTGCTCCCGAGCTGTAACAGCAGTGTCATGCTTCCTTTAGCGTGGATCAAGGGATCTGTGGCTTTCCTTCGAGTCTTTCCCTCGAGAATTTCCCACGAGGCTTTCCCAAGAGGCTTTCCCACAGGGCTGTCCAACGTGTCACTGTAGTGTGAGTCGACCCTTGGCTTGAAAGTTGAGGCAGTGCTGGAAAAACAGGTTTCCCTGGAATGGACGGAGACATCTGGGGGACTCTGGGAATGGTGGCACGAACCTGGAGTTCCTCTGGCCTTTACTGTGGAAAGGGCCTCCTCTTGAGATGCGACGGGAACGTCGGGAATTCTTTCCCGACCACGCAGGGAAAGTGTCCCTCCTCTCCAGCTATGAGGCGGTAACGGGGCTCCTCTGGATGTGGGCGGGAACTCGTTCTTCCTCTCGAGTGGAGACGGGTATGTCGAGGCACTTTTTGAGTAGCAGCAAGGGTGTGACGGACCCTTTGGAAGTTCCAGAGGTTAGTTGTGATTAGCCTCCAGACGCCTATTGAAATGGGCCTCATCTTGCCTGGAAGGGAGAACCTCCTGGATGTTCTCGAGTTGGGCAGTGCTCTCGTCATACGACGGGACCTCAGGGACCCGCTCTGGTGGACTCAGGAAAGGCCAGTCCACATGAATGTTGCTCGAGTGTCTCTCGGAATTTCTCTCCGTAGATGCTGGAGCGCAAAACCTTGTGTGGAGTCGGTGCCGGAAACTGAGGATTCCCTTCCTGTGCTGACATGGATCTTGGCGGTACTTCTGGAGTCTCCCAGGTGAGTCAGTCCTCGTCTCGAGTGGGGCATGCACGTGCACTTTCCTCCCGAGCTGTAGCAGCAGTGTCACGCTTCCTTTAGCGTGGATCAAGGGATCTGTGGCTTTCCTCGAGGCTTTCCCAAGAGGCTTTCCCACGAAGGCTTTCCCACAGGGCTGCCCACGTGCCACTGTAGTGTGAGTCTACCCTCGGCTTGAAAGTTGAGGCAGTGCTGGGAAAACGTTTTCTCTGGAATGGACGGAGATATCTGGGGACTCTCGAAATGGTGGCACAACCCTGGAGTTCCTCTCGCCTTACCTGTGGAGAGCGCCTCCACTTGAGATGCGACGGAAAGCGGGAATTCTTTCACAACTACGCGGGGAAGGATCCTCCTCTCGAGCTATGAGGCGGAAACGGGGCTCTTCTGGATCTGGGTTGGCTCTCGTGCTTCCTCTGGATTGAGACGGGTATGTCAGGGAACTTCTTGAGTTGCAGCAAAGGTGTGAAGGACCCTTTGGAAGTTCCAGAGGTTATGTGTGATTAACCTGAGACGCCACAGCGGAAATGGGCCTCATCTCGCCTGGAGGGGAGAACCTCTTTGATTTTTCCGAGTTACCCCAGGTGCTCTCGACTTACGCCGGGGACTCAGGGACCCGCTCTGGTGGCCTCAGGAAAGGCCAGTCCCATGCAAGTTGCTCAGGTCCCCTCGGGATTCCTCTCCCGTCGATCCGGGGCCTAAGGCCTTGTGGGGAGTCGGTGCCGGAACCTGAGGATTCCTCTCCAGTGCTTACAAGGATCTTGAGGTACTTCTGGAGTATCCCCAGGGAGTCAGTCCTCGTCTCGAGTGGGGGCATGCACGTGCGCTTTCCTCCGAGCTGTAGCAGCAGTGTCACGCTTTCCTTCGAGTGGATCATGGATCTGTGGCGTTCCATCGAGGCTTTCCTCGAGGGTTTCCCACAGGGCTGTCCCACTGCTCCGTGGTGTGAGTTGATCCTCGGCTTGAAAGTCGAGGCAGTGCAGGGAAAACAGGTTTCCCTGGAATGGACTGAGACATTTGGGGACTCTGGGAATGGTGGCATGACCCTGGAGTTCCTCTCGCCTTTCCTGTGGAGAGCGCCTCCTCTTGAGATGAGACGGGAACGCCGGCAATTCTTTCCCGAACACGCAGGGAAAGGATCCCTCCTCTCGAGCTAGGAGGCGGAAACGGGGCTCCTCTGGATGTGGCGGACTCTCGTGCTTCCTCTCGAGTGAAGACGGGTATGTCCAGGAACTTCTTGAGTTGCAGCGAGGTGTGAAGGACCCTTTGGAAGTTCCAGAGGTTATGTGTGATTAACCTTGAGACGCCACAGCGGAAATGGGCCTCATCTCGCCTGGAGGGGAGAACCTCCTGGATTTTCTCGAGTTGCGGCAGGTGCTGTCGACTTACGACGGGGACTTCAGGGACCCGATCTGGTGGCCTCAGGAAAGGCCAGTCCCCATGCGAGTTGCTCGGGGCCTCTTGGGTTTCCTCTCCCGTCGATGCCGGGGCCTAAGACCTTGTGTGGAGTCGGTGCCGGAACGTGAGGATTCCTCTCCAGTGCTGACATGGATCATGGGTACTTCTGGAGTCTCCGGGTTAGTCAGTCCTAGTCTCGAGTGGGGGCATGCACGTTCAATTTCCTCCC
>NW_017218959.1:0-11642 GCF_001704415.2 Capra hircus | reverse complement strand
AAACTCCAACACAAGCCTCCCTAACCAGGAAACCTTGACAAGGCCACTGAATAGAACCCCACCCAAAGTGAGGAAGCTCCATAATAAAGAGAACTCCACAAATTCCCAGAATATAAAAAGGCCACCCAAAATGCAGCAATATAACTAAGATGAAGAGACAGAGGAATACACAGCAGGTAAAGGAACAGGAGAGTTGCCCACCAAACAAACAAAAGTGGAAGAAGTAGGGAATCTACCGGAGAAGGAATTCCGAATATTGATAGTGAAAATGATCCAAAATCTTGAAATCAAAATGGAATCACAGATAAATAGGCTAGAGACAAGGATTGAGAAGACGCAAGAAAGGTTTAACAAGGACTAGAAGAAATAAAAAAGAGTCAAAATATAATGAATAATGCAATAAATGAGATCAGAAACACTCTGGAGGCAACAATTAGTAGAATAATGGAGGCAGAAGATAGGATTAGTGAAATAGAAGATAGAATGGTAGAAATAAATGAATCAGAGAGGAAACAAGAAAAACGAATTAAAGAAATGAGGACAATCTCAGAGACCTCCAGGACAATATGAAACGCTCCAACATTCGAATTATAGGAGTCCCAGAAGAAGAAGAAGACAGAAAGAAAGATCATGAGAAATCCTTGAGGAGATAATAGTTGAAAACTTCCCTAAAATGGGGAAGGAAATAATCACCCAAGTCCAAGAAACACAGAGAGTTCCAAATAGGATAAACCCAAGGCGAAACACCCCAAGACACATATTAATCAAATTAACAAAGATCAAACACAAAGAACAAATATTAAAAGCAGCAAGGGAAAAACAACAAATAACACACAAGGGGATTCCCATTAGGATAACAGCTGATCTTTCAATAGAAACTCTTCAGGCCAGGAGGGAATGGCAAGACATACTTAAAGTGATGAAAGACAATAACCTACAGCCCAGATTACTGTACCCAGCAAGGATCTCATTCAAATACGAAGGAGACACCAAAAGCTTTACAGACAAGCAAAAAGCTGAGAGAATTCAGCACCACCAAACCAGCTCTCCAACAAATTCTAAAGGATATTCTCTAGACAGGAAACACGAAAAGGGTGTATAAACCCGAACCCAAAACAATAAAGTAAATGGTAACGGGATCATACTTATCAATAATTACCTTAAACGATTATTTAAAAAGAATAAAAATATGCCATGTTATTGTAAAAAGACAGCAGAAATAATTTTTTAAAAATTATTTCTACAAATACTAATTTTACTTACAATATTTTGGCACATTAATAAAACAATAAATTTTACCTGAAAGAACAAGCAAAGCAGACAAGGAAATTCACAAAGGGCAGTAACAAAATAGTAATCTTGACAGATATTCAATATATTTGTAAAAAAACAAAGTGTCATTGTGTGAACAAAATATAGAGGGATCAATAGAAAAACAGAGGAAGCTCCTGAAAGAACTCAACTCACTATTAACTATCTTTTTTTGCAGGCACAGAAACTGACTCAAGTTAATTCTAAGAAGCAAAGCCCTGATGATATTATCTCTTCTTTTGTGTGTGTGTGTGTGAAAATTTAGGAAATTTAGGCTGGAGAAGGAAGAGGATAGAGACTTCAAGTGCCTTTAAGGAGGAGGAGGAAAGATAGGGGGTTGAAGATTTGATTGTGTTATTTGAACAGCATTGGTGAAGCTCAAACAAGGGAGGTAGCAAGCCATGCAGGCCTACGGAAAAAGCATTTCCAGAAGAACAGCACTTGCAGTCTTTGGATCGGGAAGAAATGGAATTTGATGGAGGAAAACCAAGGCCAGTGTTGTCAAAAGGAGAACATTAGTGGGAAAATAGTAGAGTAGAAGGACAGAGAATGGAAAAGAGGAAGCAGTCAGGGACCATACTGCTGGAACCTTTTTATCTGGCAATAAACACAGCTTGTTACTCCTTAGGAGCATACTTCACAGCGACTAACAGTAACAGTGTTGATAATACCAAGCAACAATAAAAACACATAATGATAACATTTCGGTATTTTTTACTATAAAAACGAAGAAAGGAGATAAGAATACAATAGTCTGGTTATTTATTTATACATAGAGTTTTCACCTGAGACCAGAACACACACACACTCTTTATACAACTAAAAGTGGTTTAAGCTGACACTCAGCAAAGTGCTTTGGCCCAAGTAAACTAACTGGAAAGGCCTAGTAAATTATTCAAAGTGAAATAAATCAATCAAGCTTTGAGGAAATAAACACAATTTATTTGAATTTGAATTTACAACTCAGGAAATTACCTAAAATGGAGACAACAGATTCACTACAGCATAATCATCTGTAGTCCTTCCTCTTCAGTTCTGAGAGGGATGCTATCCCCTTGGTGATTAGCACCTTCCAGCATTTTGTGAAAGCTTAGAGGGACTTAAATAAATTGAGGATGGGGGAGAGTGGGGAGAGACAAAGAGGAGGAGAAAGGAAGAGGAAACGGAGAGATTTCTCCTGGCACAGGTCTACAGATAGGGCTTCCTTGAATGGTGCACAGAGATTGCTAGATATCTGTGCCAGAAGTGGAGAAGGGGTGACATTCAACTCCAGGAGATTCAACTCCAAGAACCTACGGAGGCAGCCAAGTGTGCTGATGTTCAGGAACCAATACTTAAGAGGGAACCCCACAGGTCTGTGAAACAGCCCTTGGAGACCGCAAGAAAAAAGGTTACCACAAGTATAATCGCACATTAGAGGAAGGAAAACTCTATGACCTGACAATTACTGAAATATATGAGACAATTCTTGCACATCAGACTGTGTCAAGAAAGACTGAAACTCAATTAGTTTGATACAATGGGAAATTACACACGCAGAGAATTAGCTGTTAACTGCACTACATTTGTGTCCAAGGCAAGATAAGATACAAAACTGAAATCTTCACGTGTTCAACTAGGGTAAGACACATGTAACTGGAAAAGGTAAGGACGAGTTCTAAAAAGGGTTTAATCACCCTGGACTATTTTCACCCACTATATTTACTATTCTTGGACAACTCCATTGTAGCTTAAGGGTAAGAGAACTCAATTTAGAGCCCAATTCAAAAGCTGAACAGATTCCCTGTGTTTGATCCTTTTCAGTTAAAACTATGGGTCCAGCACAAATCAAAGTGCATGTCAAGGCTCTTTTTCCTTTGGGAATTTTAACTTGCTTTGCTACTGTGTCTGACAGGGATATGCCTACCTCATTGTGACTACAGGCCAGCCAAATGGCAAAGGGGATGGAATGAATCAAATTCCCCTTTTGATCACTCAACTGGAGGTCCACAGGCACCAGGTCTCATTCTATTAACTATCTCTGCTCCTCCAACTGCAGTCAATGATATACAGGGCCTGCTTGATGCTTGCAAGCCTCTCTCACCAAACACAGGCATTTTAACGGCTGGCTTCCTTGAGATACCCCTGGGCTAGGTAAAAGCACTCTGAGACAGTGTTCCTTCTACCTTGGCTCTATGCCTGGAGTGAATGTATGCCTCTTCCTCAGCTGGGACAAGAAGCCACAGCTCTTCACTGATTAAATCCCGTGTCTGGTCCAAACTCACATCAGAGCTTCTCCATCAACTTCTCCACTGCATGCTTTCAGAGTCAGGTTATCTTAGATCAGCCCAAGAGGCACTTCAGAGAGTGACATTCAAATCTGGCTATATAGCTGATACTGAGATCTTCAACGCATGAAAACAGTTGAAAATTACGTTGCTAAAACACTCTATAGATTATATGTATAGTAGAGCTTTCAAACTTACAAGTAACATCAAATACCAAAATAGGTTGTTACTTTTACTTTCTCCACTTCTCTCATTCTCTCTCTCTCACACACACATGCACACATTCTTTTTACATGTTAAGACAATTTTTGAAAAACAGATAATAGATTTTTAAATAACATCTCAATATGCAGATCAAACAAAATTGTACTTCCTGTATTTAAAACAAAATCACATAAATTATCCATCGCTTTCCCTGTATTTGATATTACTGAATAATGCTATAATTTGATCTTTTTGTTTTTAATGGGGTTTTTAACTTTGACCGAAACACTTGCTTCAGACTTACCTGAAAGCAGAATTAACATTTTTTTTTCTTTTTTTGACCTCCTACTTTAGATTTCAGGGGTGATGATTCAAAATCAGATGTGTTCACAGTAATGGATGCTATTTCCACCAATCCTGCTTGAAGGGGTTCCAGTGATACCTGAATAACAACTTTTGTTTCAGGAGACAATCCTTCTAGCTGCTTAGGCTTCTTAAACATTTGATGACACTGGGTCTTGTGCTCCCTTTTCTCTTTGAAAGTTAAAAACTGTAGCCGACATTTGGAACACTGGTGAAAACTCTTTTCCCAGTGCCCTCTATGATGACGTCTGTATGCTGTTGCAGTTTTAAAAATTTTGAGACAAAACGGGCAAAGTAAATTCTTAGTGTTACCATGGCATGCTCGGAAATGTGCATCCACATCTGCAAAAAATGATGATCTGTAACTGCAAACCTGGCATACATAGGGCATTTCACCAGGCTTATGATTGTCTTTCATGTGCTCTAAGAGAACCTGATCTGTCTCAAAGGACAACTCACAGATTTGACAGACTGCGGAGGGCCCCTGGGGAGTGTGGACACTTTCGATGTGACACTGGCAGCTGGAAGGGAGTAGGAAACTGGCGGAGGCAGTGCTGGCAGGTGGTGTGGTTTTTCCAGCTGTCACCTCTCTGCCTCTCAAGTTCCAAATGGTGCTTCATGTGATTCATAAACTTGACATTTTTTAGAACTTTCAAGCAGCTGAGGCATTTAAAGGCTGTGTGGGTCTTCGGTTCTGGCTGCCCAACTCCTATATGCTCTCCATAGTAGAAGTCACGAAGTAACACAATCAGATTTCCTTCTGTGGGATCAACAATCTTGTTTGGGACTTGCTAAACTTGGAAAATCAGTTTTTGTCAGTCCATTTTCCCCTAAAGGTCTTACAGACTTGCAATGAACATTGTCCTTTGGAAAAGGTGTCGGGCAAGGTTCTCCATTCTGAGCGTGGCTTAGTGAGGTATGGACACGGTCTGGTGTGCTTTGCTGAGTGGGCACTGTATGAAAAATACCTGAAGGGGAAAGACCTAAAGACTGTTCCCCCATAATGCCATCACTGAGCTTAGGCCTTCTGGGATTTCTGCTATTTGTTTCACAAGTGGAAACGTCGCTTTGATACATGAGGACTTTTATTCATATCTCCTGCAGAAACTGCTCTTTCTACTGGATGCTGACATGAACTTGTGAAGGTAATCAAAGAAGAACATAACTCCTTTGAAAAGCAATTAGGCACTATCTGTGGTGAAATATTTTTATAATCAGCTTGAGACGGAGGTTCAGTAATAATAGGACTCTCTGGTGATCTTGGTTCAGAGTCAGAAACTGGCAAGACAGTCTTTGCTTCTGATGTAGGAGTCACATGACTAACGGGCTGTGATTTGTGAGCGTTACCTTTCCTGAAGTGACCATACCTTTTTCTCCTTGAACAAGAACCTGGGGTATCTCTGTTCAGTATGTTTGAAACGACTGGTTTTGAAGCTGAGGTCATCCCAACAAAGATCACGTCAGCATCTTCATTTACATCTTCCACTCCAACCAAGATCAGTTCATCATCATCATCACCCGACATGTCTGGTTTCTCCCTCCCTTTTCCGTACTTCTGGCTCTTGTTCTTCTTCACGTAACATACATGGTCGTTCCATATTTTTAATACGTTTTTATTCTTAGAGGGTACGGCCGCAAGTCCCAGTGCTTCCTTTATACAAACTGCCACCTACGTATAAACATACTACATATTAGTTAAGAACACAAAAATGGGCTATTTGATTATCTCCAAAACTCTAGCAGTAGTTATAAACACCTCTATCTTACAGACAAAGACACTGAGTGTCAACGAGGCTCAATGACAGCTGAAAAACCTATGACTACAAGTCTACATGGCTCTAAGAATCAGAGCTTTGTCCCATGTTCACTGTAATGTTTTCTATTCAAAAAAATAAAAAAAAACACTACTGATCATTAGGTGAAATCACATGTAAAGGACCAGTATTTTTACAAAAGCACTGTTGTACAGCTTTTAGAAACATGGACTTTGGAGTCAAAGAAGATTAAGTTGGAATTCTAAGTTAACCACACACCAGTTGCATCTTCTTGGGCAAATTGTAACTTTTAAATGTGTTTCTGTATCTTAAAGACAAACACGCTTAATTCTTAGACTTAAGGTTAACGGCTCTTTGTAAAAGGCATCCGCTATTCAATGGCATCTTGTTTTGGAGTAAAATTGGAAGAAAATGTATCTTCAATGCACATTACAACTGATTCACAAATTCTAATTTCATAAATGTTAACAAAGAAAATAGGTAGCAAAGTCAAAGTATAATCTATCTATACCTACTTAACAAACAGCATAATTCAATGTCAAGCACTTAACACAGGCCTAGGAAATTGAGAATGAGCTCTCTTGATAATCTCACCCCAATTCCACACTGATATATCCTAAATTTCTCCCTCTAATCCTGGCTAAACTGAAATCCAACTATGCTTCATCCTTTACTCCACAGGTCTCCTCCCCACATAGCAGGTAAAGTGATGCCAGTATTTCTCCATACCAATATCAGACAGAGGCATCACACACACACACACACACACACACACACACGATATCCCTTATGAATACAGGTGAAAGAGTCCTCAACAAAATACTGCAAACAATATCCAACAACATATAAAAAAGATTGTATACCATGATCACATGGGATTTATGGAGGTATGCAAAGTTGGTTCATTATATGAAAGTTAATCAACATTATGCCATTTTAAAACAATAAAACAAATAACACATGCCTGAAGAAAAAGCATTTCCCTGAATCTAGCACCTCTTCATAACCGGGGTGAAAAGAACACTTCATAATTAAGAACAGAAGAGAACTTTCCCAATCAAAGGGCACCTGTAAAAGACCCCACAGCTAACATCATACTTAATAATGAAAAACTGAAAGCTTTCCCTCTAAGACTGGGAACAACACGAGGAAGTCTACTACACACTTTGGCTCAACATTATACTGGCAGTTCTACAACCAGAGCATTCACGTAACAAAAAGAATTTGTTAAAATTCTATTGTTAAAATTCTGTTTTTTTTTTTTTAAAAAAGAAAAACAAAAAAACAAAAAGTCTTCAGAATGGAAAGGAAAAAGTCAAAGTCTATGGAGATAACATACTTTTGTATATAGAAAATCTTGAAGAAAACACAAGTAGTAAAATTAATATAAAGCTTGCAGAAGAAAGAAAATATTTTAAAAGTCACATTTTACAGTAGCAACAAATGTTGAGTAAATACTTGAATCTACACTAGCATTAAAAAGAATATTTAGGAAGTCAGAAAGAGAAAGACAATAGATTCTTTTTAATGGCCGAGTAATACTCCATTGTGTATATGTTCCCAGCTTTCTGATCCATTTATCTGTTGATGGACAACTAGGTTGTTTCCATGTCCTGGCTATTATAAACAGTGCTGTGATGAACACTGGGGTACATGTGTCTCTTTCAATTCTGGATTCCTCAGTGTGTATGCCCAGCAGTGGGATTGCTGGGTCATACGGCAGTTCTATTTGCAAAAGTGGTTTGTCAGTACCTCAAAAATTAAATATAGAGTAGCCATATGATGCAGCAATTTCCCTCTTTTGTATATATCCATAAACACTGAAAATGTTCAGTCCATGCAAAACCAGTGTTCACAGCAACATTACTCACAATAGCCACAAAAAGTACACCATCATCCAAGTATTATCCATTAATTGACGAATGGATAAACAAACTGTGCTATATGCTCAACATGGACTGCATGGAAGCCATTTGCCATATTCATATACCATATTCAGCCATAAAAATAAAACAAAAACATTCACTGCTATACACCCATGAAATGGATGAATCTTGAAAGTACACAAACTAGGGGATTTTCCTGGAGATCCAGTGTTTAAGACTTTCCACAGGTTCCATCCCTGGGCTGGGAACTAAGATCCCACATGCCACAGAGCTAAATAAATAAATATTTTAAAAGAAAATATGGTATCTGAATAAAGCCAGACACAAAGGTCACACATTGTATGTGGGAGAACTGTAGGTGGAAGAGAAGCAGGAAAGAGAAGCACTCTGTAATCCAAGTGAAACATTTTTTTCAGGGAGGAGGAAAGGAACTACTCTGATAAAGGCTGCCAATAAATTAAATAAAATAACAACTAAACATTGACCACTGAGTTAAACATCTGAAATTCACTTGTGGCCTTGACAAAAGTGGCTTTAAAGGAAAATGAGAGAACTTGAGATAACAAAGTCTAGGAACAAGTCTGCAGAAGTCTATAATAAGCAAATACAAAATAAAAGCAGCAGAAGCAGGATGTGTCACCAAAAGTAGGATTTTTAACGACAGGTAACATTATAGTCCCGTTTGTTTCCTGATGGGAACCATCCAGAGAAACAGAAAACTTACTCCAGGACAAAGAGGAGACTTGATAGAATATCAAGAAATGAGTAGGTCTAGAACTGAGTAGATCAAGAATTGAGTCGATCAAGCCAGAGAGCACACAAGCTGGAGAAGGCAATGGAAACTCACACCAGTACTCTTGCCTGGAAAATCCCACGGAGGAGCCTGGTAGGCCACAGTCCATGGGGTTTCGTATAGTTGGACATGACTGAGCGAATTCAATTTCACTCTTCACTCTCATGCATTGGAAAAGGGAATGGCAACCCACTCCAGTGTTCTTGCCTGGAGAATCCCAGGAATGGGGGAGCCTGGTGGGCTGTGTCCATGAGATTGCAGAGTCGGACACGACTGATGCGGCTTAGCAGCCGGAGCAGCACACAAGAAGAGTACACAAGCCAAATAATTTGCTCACAGTGACAGAATTGAGATCATATGAAAAAAAAAAAAAGGCTGGCATGGTGATAATGGGAATGGTAACCAGCCTTCAAGTGAATCGAATCTCCTGATATTCCCACCCCTGTGTAGTTCTCTCTCTCAATCTATCACAGGGTTGATCTGTGAGACTAAGCAAATACAGGAGTGAAGACGTGTAACATCTGAAAAAAGACTCTGCACTTTATCATGGGTGCAAGTGCTTTCCTGAATCACTCATTCTGTGAAAACACAGCAGCCTCCACAAGAGAAGCCCCTTGCAGAGGCCCACAGAAGGAGGAACTGAGGCTTCATGAGTACACCCAAGTGAGAGAGCTTAGATTCAACAAGCTAAGTCTTCAGAGGTTGCCAACCAGACAAAAGCTTGACTACTACCTCAGGAGAGATCCTGGGCCAAGAGATAACAAGTGTTAAGTTCTTTCAAACTATTCAATTTGAGATCATATGTACAACACAAACATTTCAAGTTGTAATACCATTCACATCATACTTACACACAGAAGAGTTCTCCTATAAATAGAGCAAAATTTAAAAAAAAAGCACACACACACACACACACAACACACACAAACAAACCAAAGCACCGAAAAACAGGAGTTGCCTGGCAGTCCAGTGGTTTGCTTAGGACTCAGCCCTCTCACTGCCAGGATCCTGTGTTCGACCCTGGTTGGGGAACTAATATCCTATGAAGCCACATGTTGTGACCAAAATGAAACATGCTGTGAAGTTCAAAGCTGCACCAGCAAGATAAGCATACAACACAGCTGTAGGCACAAGTTGCTGGGCATAGAGCTTCCTATGATCTTGTTTACTCGCATGAAATGAACTCAGATGGTGCCTCACCCCCATCCAGTGGAGTTCACTTACTTAATGAAATAAAGCCCTCAAGGGTACAGAAATGAGCAAGTAATCCACGTGAACATGTTAAATCACAACACATTTTCTCTGAATGAACCACTTCATTCATTTATTCATATGGCAAGGCTGCTTGGCTTATAGGGTCCCAGTTCCTGACCGATTGAATCCAGACCACTGCAGTGAAAGCCCAGAATCCTAACCACCAGGCCACCAGGGAACCCCCACACCTGAATTGCTTTGCTTTCGTAGCTAAAACCTTAGGATATGTGCATTGCCCCATTTTAGCCTCACCAAGTGGTACGAGTCAGCTCTACACAGCTTAAGACCCATGGTGCTCTTACTTTTTTTCTTTCAAGAAGGCAGGAGAAAGCAAGTCACCCTGCCTGTTTTTAAGGTTGCCACTCAGAAAGCTGCAAACCTGAAACCATGATTGCCTGAAGTCAGCACCGGCAATCAGGGACAGGTAATCCCCAATCAGGAATACTCTCTCAACAGCAACGTGTCAGCCCACGAATGAACGGAGAAAAACGGAACATAAGAAAGCCACAACTTTGTCCCATTGTAAAGATGTCTGTCACCTTACCTCAGGGGCCCACTGAAAACATCAGCGCTTGAGACCTCCCAGGCAGCAAACGGGCACATCCTGGGGACGAGCAGAGGGAAAGGTCAGGGTGAGTCACCTGTTCCGGGAACATTCAATCCCCCCAGGCCCTACCTGGTCCTACCCTACGGATGCTCACCAGGCGTCTCACACTCAACCATAGCAAGTGATGAACTGCTTTTCCCTGAGCTTTTTTCTCCCACCTCCCTTCTCTCAGTAACAAACAAATACCTCATCTGCCAACTTCCCGAACCAAAGGCCTGAACTCGGGGCCCCAGGGATGGGGCAGCCCTGGAGTCCTGGAGAGGCAGAGGAAACAGGAAAATGACCAAAGCACCAGGGCAGTGAAAAGGCCACTAGATCGATTTTTTTTTTTTTTTTTTTTTGCTGCGCCTGCCTGACTGTGCCTGAGTGCAGAACCGGGTTGGGCCATGAAGATTTGTGTGTGTGTGTTTAAATACATCAGGTTTCCACAGGAGAGCTGGGGGTGGTGCCGGGGGCCAGGGGCCTAAGAGGCCCTTTCCGAGAGCTGGCTTCTCCCACCTCTGGGCAGGAAAGCTGCTGGAGAGCAGAGCCCGCCCAGACTAGAGAGGGGAGAGGGCGAAAGGAGCCTGAGGCCTGTAGGTCCTGCCGCAGGCTCCCTCCTCAGGGCCCGCGGGCCTCACCGGCCGCCCGCCGAGCAAGGCCTCATGCGAGTGGGGACCCGAGTAAGCTTCCCTTTAGCCGTCAGGCACCTCTTTGGCTGAACCACGCCCCAGTCCTTACCAGTCCCAGTTGGCGGAGGAGTCAGAACTGCCTGCGGCTCACCTGCCCTAGGCAGCTGCGGGATTAAGCCTGAGGAGGCGAGCCTGAGCGGACGAGGCTTCCTCAGGTCTGGGCGCCGCTCAGCTCCCCCTACAGGCGTACGGGCTACCTCCGATGATTGGCTGCCAGGTGTCGGCGCCTGCAATCTGATTGGCCGCGAGCCGAGTTGGGCGCATGCGCGGGAGATGAACCCTCCCCCCGCGCTCCACCCAGTAAAAGCACCTGCTGTGGGCGTGGTCAGGCCGAATCTGAATCTCAAGGGTCTTGGTCAAGATTGCTCAGGTCACAAACGCGAAGAAAGAAAAATAGATGGCACAGTCGCCAGGGTGCAGGGCTGAGAACGGCCTCCGAGTCTACCAGGGGAGTTCAGTGATGGTGTCCAGCACTCACAGCCCTCAGGGGGTGACCTCCCTTAAGCAAGGT
>NW_017218958.1:0-11642 GCF_001704415.2 Capra hircus | reverse complement strand
ATGCAGTGCGCTTTCCTCCCGAGCTGTAGCAGCAGTGTCACGCTTCCCTTCGCGTGATCAAAGGATCTGTGGCTTTCCCTCGAGCTTCCCACGAGGCTTTTGAGGCTTTCCCACAGGGCTGTCCCACGTGCCACCGGGTGTGAGTCGATCCTCGGCTTGAAAGTCGAGGCAGTGCAGGGAAAACAGGTTTCCCTGGAATGGACTGAGACATCTGGGGACTCTGGGAATGGTGGCACGACCCTCGAGTTCCTCTCGCCTTTCCTGTGGAGAGCACCTCCTCTTGAGATGCGGAACGCCGGGAATTCTTCCCGACCACACAGGGAAAGGATCCCTCCTCTCGAGCTAGGAGGCGGAAACGGGGCCTCCTCTGGATGTGGGCGGGACTCTCGTGCTTCCTCTCGAGTGGAGACGGGTATGTCGGGGAACTTCTTGAGTTGCAGCAAGGGTGTGAAGGACCTTTGGAAGTTCCAGAGGTTAGATGTGATTAGCTCGAACGCCTCAGGCGGAAATGGGCCTCATCTCGCCTGGAGGGAGAACCTCCTGGATTTTCTCGAGTTGCGGCAGTGCCTCGACTTACGACGGGGACCTCAGGGACCCGTCTGGTGCCTCAGGAAAGGCCAGTCCCCATGCGAGTTGCTCGGGGCCTCTCGGATTCCTCTCCCGTCGATGCGGGGCCTAAGACCTTGTGTGGATCGGTGCCGGAACCTGAGGATTCCTCTCCAGTGCTGACATGGATCTTGGGGTACTTCTGGAGTCTCCCCAGGGCGAGTCCAGTCCTAGCTCTCGAGTTGGGGGCATGCACGTGCGCTTTCCTCCCGAGCTGTAGCAGCAGTGTCACGCTTCCCTTCGCGTGCATCAAGGGATCTGTGGCTTTTCCCTCGAGGCTTTCCCACGAGGCTTTCCCAAGAGGCTTTCCACAGGGCTGTCCCACGTGCCACCGTGGTGTGAGTCGATCCTCGGCTTCGAAAGTCAGAGGCAGTGCAGGGAAAACAGGTTTCCCTGGAATGGACTGAGACATCTGGGGGACTCTGGGAATGGTGGCACGACCCTGGAGTTCCTCTCGCCTTTTCCTGTGGAGAGGCGCCTCCTCTTGAGATGCGACTGGGAACGCCGGGGAATTCTTTCCCACCACAGCAGGGAAAGGATCCCTCCTCTCGAGCTATGGAGGCGGAAACAGGCTCCTCTGGATGTGGGTCGGGGACTCTCGTGCTTCTCTCACGAGTGGAGACGGGTATGTCGGGGAACTTCTTGAGTTGCAGCAAGGGTGTGAAGGACCCTTTGGAAGTTCCAGATGTTAGAGTGTGATTAGCCTCGAGACGCCTCAGCGGAAATGGGCCTCATCTCGCCTGGAGGGGAGAACCTCCTGGATTTTCTCGAGTTGCGGCAGGATTGCTCTCGACTTACGACGGGGACCTCAGGCGACCCGCTCTGGTGGCCTCAGGAAAGGCCAGTCCCCATGCGAGTTGCTCGGGGCCTCTCGGGATTCCTCTCCCGTCGATGCTGGGGCCTAGACCTTGTGTGGAGTCGGGTGGTCAGGGAACCTGAGGATTCCTCTCCAGTGCTGACATGGATCTTGGGTACTTCTGGAGTCTCCCCAGGCGAGTCAGTCCTCGTCTCGAGTTGGGGGCATGCACGTGTGATTTCCTCCCGAGCTGTAGCAGCAGTGTCGCGCTTCCCTTCGCGTGGATCAAGGGATCTGTGGCTTTCCCTCGAGGCTTTTCCCACGAGGCTTTCCCACGAGGCTTTCCCACAGGGCTGTCCCACGTGCCACCGTGGTGTGAGTCGATCCTCGGCTTGAAAGTCGAGCAGTGCAGGGAAAACAGGTTTCCCTGGAATGGACTGAGACATCTGGGGGACTCTGGGAATGGTTGCACGACCCTGGAGTTCCTCTCGCCTTTTCCTGTGGAGAGGCGCCTCCTCTTGAGATGCGACGGGAACAGCCGGGAATTCTTTCCCGACCACGCAGGGAAAGGATCGCTCCTCTCGAGCTAGGAGGCGGAAACGGGGCTCCTCTGGATGTGGGCGGGACTCTCGTGCTTCCTCTCGAGTGGAGACGGGTATGTCGGGGAACTTCTTGAGTTGCAGCAAGGGTGTGAAGGACCCTTTGGAAGTTCCAGAGGTTAGGTTATGATTTGCCTCTGAGAAGCCTCAGCGGCAAATGGGCCTCATCTCGCCTGGAGGGGAGAACCTCCTGGATTTTCTCGAGTTGCGGGCAGGTGCTCTCGACTTACGACCGGGACCTCAGGGACCCGCTCTGGTGGCCTCAGGAAAGGCCAGTCCCCATGCGAGTTGCTCGGGGGCCTCTCAGGATTCCTCTCCCTTCGATGCCGGGGCCTAAGACCTTGTCGTGGAGTCGGTGCCGGAACCTGAGGATTTCCTCTCCAGTGCTGACATGGATCTTGGGGTACTTCTGGAGTCTCCCCAGGAGAGTCAGTCCTCGTCTCGGATGGGGGCATGCACGTGTGCTTTCCTCCCGAGCTGTAGCAGCAGTGTCGCGCTTCCCTTCGCGTGGATCAAGGGATCTGTGGCTTTCCCTCGCAGGCTTTCCCACGAGGCTTTCCCACGAGGCTTTCCCACTAGGGCTGTCCACATGCCACCGTGGTGTGAGTCGATCCTTGGCTTGAAAGTCGAGGCAGTGCAGGGAAAACAGGTTTCCCTGGAATGGACTGAGACATCATGGGGGTATCTGGGAATGGTGGCACGACCCTGGAGTTCCTCTCGCCTTTCCTGTGGAGAGCGCCTCCTCTTGAGATGCGACGGGAAACTGCCGGGAATTCTTTCCCGCACCATGCAGGGAAAGGATCCCTCCTCTCGAGCATAGGATGCGGAAACGGGTGCTCCTCTGGATGTGGGCGGGACTCTCGTGCTTCCTCTCGAGTGGAGACGGGTATGTCGGGGAACTTCTTGAGTTGCAGCAAGGGTGTGAAGGACCCTTTGGAAGTTCCAGATGTTAGATGTGATTAGCCTCGATACGCCTCAGCGGAAATGGGCCTCATCTCGCCTGGAGTTGAGAACCTCCTGGATTTTCTCGAGTTGCGGCAGGTGCTCTCGACTTACGACGGGGACCTCAGGGACCCGCTCTGCTGGCCTCAGGAAAGGCCAGTACCCCATGCGAGTTGCTCGGGGGCCTCTCGGGATTCCTCTCCCGTCAGATGCCAGGCGCCTAAGATCTTGTGTGGAGTCGGTGCCGGAACCTGAGGATTTCTCTCCAGTGCTGACATGGACCTCGGGGTACTTCTGGAGTCTCCCCAGGGGAGTCAGTCCTCGTCTCGAGTGGGGGCTATGCACGTGCGCTTTCCTCCCGAGCTGTAGCAGCAGTGTCATGCTTCCCTTCTGTTGGATCAAGGGATCTGTGCCTTTCCCTCGAGGCTTTCCCACGAGGCTTTCCCACAGGGCTGTCCCACGTGCCACCGTGGTGTGAGTCGATCCTCGGCTTGAAAGTCGAGGCAGTGCAGGGAAAGCAGGTTTCCCTGGAATGGACTGAGATATCTGGGGGACTCTGGGAATGGTGGCACGACCCTGGAGTTCCTCTCGCCTTTCCTAGTGGAGAGCGCCTCCTCTTGAGATGCGACGGGAAAGCCGGGAATTCTTTCCCGACCACGCAGGGAAAGGATCCCTCCTCTCGAGCTAGGAGGCAGAAACGGGTCTCCTCTGGAGTGAGGGCGGGAACTCTCGTGCTTCCTCTCGAGTGGACACGGGTATGTCGGGGAATTTCTTGAGTTGCAGCAAGGGTGTGAAGGACCCTTTGGAAGTTCCAGAGGTTAGGTGTGATTTAGCCTCGAGACGCCTCAGCGGAAATGGGCCTCATCTCGCCTGGAGGGGAGAACCTTCCTGGATTTTCTCGAGTTGCGGCAGGTGTTCTTGACTTACGACGGGGACCTCAGGGACCCTGCTCTGGTGGCCTCAGGAAAGGCCAAGTCCCCATTCGAATTGCACGCAGGCCTCTCAGGATTCCTCTCCCTTCGATTGCCGGGCCTAAGATCTTGTGTGGAGTCAGTGCCGGAACCTGAGGATTCCTCTCAAGTGCTGACATGGATCTTGGGGTACTTCTGGAGTCTCCCCTAGGGAGTCGGTCCTCATTCTCGAGTGGGGGCATGCAGGTGTGCTTTCCTCCCGAGCTGTAGCTGCAGTGTCGCGCTTCCATTCGCGTGGATCAAGGGATCTGTGGCTTTCCCACGAGGCTTTCCCACGAGGCTTTCCCACGAGCTTTCCCACAGGGCTGTCCCAAGTGCCACCGTGGTGTGAGTCGATCCTCGGCTTGAAAGTCGAGGCAGTGCAGGGAAAACAGGTTTCCCTGGAATGGACTGAGACATCTGGGGGAATCTGGGAATGGTGGAACGACCCTGGAGTGCCTCTCGCCTTTCCTGTGGAGAGCGCCTCCTCTTGAGATTGCGACGGGAACTCGGGGAATTCTTTCCCCACGACGCAGGGAAAGGATCCCTCCTCTCAAGCTAGGAGGCGGAAACGTGGCTCCTATGGATGTGGGCGGGACTCTCGTGCTTCCTCTCGAGTGCAGACGGGTATGTCGGGGAACTTCTTGAGTTGCAGCAATGGTGTGAAGGACCCTTTGGAAATTCCAGATGTCAGATGTGATTAGCCTCGAGATGCCTCAGCGGAAATGGGCCTCATTCTCGCCTGGAGGGGAGAACCTCCTGGATTATCTCGAGTTGTGGCAGGTGCTTTCGACTTACGACGGGGACCTCAGGGACCCGCTCTGGTGGCCTCAGGAAAGGCCAGTCCCCATGCAAGTTCCTCCGGGGGCCTCTTCGGATTCCTCTCCCGTCGATGCCGGGGCCTAAGATCTTGTGTGGAGTATGTGCCGGAACCTGAGGATTCCTCTCCAGTGCTGACATGTATCTTAGGGTACTTCTGGAATCTCCCCAGGGGAGTCAGTCCTCGTCTCGAGTGGGGGCATGCACGTGCGCTTTCCTCCCGAGCTGTAGCAGCAGTGTCACGCTTCCCTTCGCGTGGATCAAGGGATCTGTGGCTTTCCCTCGAGGCTTTCCCACGAGGCTTTCCCCTGAGGCTTTCCCACAGGGCTGTCCAACGTGCCACCGCGGTGTGAGTCGATCCTCGGCTTGAAGGTGGAGGCAGTGCAGGGAAAACAGGTTTCCCTGGAATGGACTGAGACATTTGGTGGACTCTGGAAATGGTGGCACGACCCTGGAGTTTCTCTCGCCTTTCCTGTGGAGAGCGCCTCCTCTTGAGTTGCGACGGAAACGCCGGGAATTCTTTCCCGAGCACGCAGGGAAAGGATCCGTCCGTCGAGCTAGGAGGCGGAAACGGGGCTCCTTTGGATGTGGGCGGGACTCTCGTGCTTCCTCTCAAGTGCAGACGGGTATGTCGGGGAACTTCTTGAGTTGCAAAAAGGGTCTGAAGGACCCTTTGGAAGTTCCGGAGGTTAGGTGTGAATATCTTCGAGACGCCTCAGCGGAAATGGGCCTCATCTCGCCTGGAGGGGAGAACCTCCTGGATTTTCTCGAGTTGCGGCAGGTGCTCTCGACTTACGACGGGGACCTCAGGTACCCGCTCTGGTGGCCTCTGGAAAGGCCAGTCCCCATGCGACTTGCTCGGGGGCCTCTCGGCATTCCTCTCCCGTCGAAGTCGGGGCCTAAGACCTTGTGTGGAGTCGGTGCCGGAACCTGAGCATTCCTCTCCAGTGCTGACATGGATCTTGGGGTACTTCTGAGTCTCCCCAGGGGAGTCAGTCCTCGTCTCGAGTGGGGGCCTGCACGTGAGCTTTCCTCTCGAGCTGTAGCAGCAGTGTCACGCTGGCTTAAGACCTTGTGTGGCGTCGGTGCCGGAACCTGAGAATTCCTCTCCAGTGCTGACATGGATTTTGGGGTACTTCTGAGTCTCCCCAGGGGAGTCAGTCCTCGTCTCGAGTGGGGGCCTGCAGCTGCGCTTTCCTCTCGAGCTCTAGTAGCAGTGTCACGCTTCCCTTCGCTTGGATCAAGGGATCTGTGGCTTTCCCTCGGGGCTTTCCCATGAGGCTTTCCCACGGGGCTTTCCAACGAAGCTTTCCACAGGGCTGTCCCACGTGCCACCGTGGTGTGAGTCGATCCTCGGCTTGAAAGTGGAGGCAGTGCAGGGAAAACAGGTTTCCCTGGAATGGACTGAGACATCTGGGGGATTCTGGGAATGGTGGCACGACCCTGGAGTTCCTATCGCCTTTTCTGTGGAGAGCGCCTCCTCTTGAGATGCGACGGAAACGCCGGGAATTCTTTCCAGACCACGCCCGGAAAGGATCCCTCCTCTCGAGCTAAGAGGCGGAAAAGGGGCTCCTCTGGATGTGGGCGGGACTCTCGTGCTTCCTCTCGAGTGGAGACGGGTATGTCGGGGAACTTCTTGAGTTGCAGCAAGGGTGTGAAGGACCCTTTCGAAGTTCCAGAGTTTAGGTGTCATTAGGCTCGAGACGCCTCAGCGGAAATGGGCCTCATGTCGCCTGGAGGGGAGAACCTTCTGGATTTTCTCGAGTTGCGGCAGGTGCTCTCGACTTACGACGGGGACCTCAGGGACCCGCTCTGGTGGCCTCAGGAAAGGCCAGTCCCCATGTAAGTTGCTTGGGGGCCTCTCGGGATTGCTCTCCGGTCGATGCCGGGGCCTAAGATCTTGTGTGGAGTGGGTGCCGGAACCTGAGGATTCCTCTCCAGTGCTGACATGGATATTGGGGTACTTCTGGAGTCTCCCCAGTGGAGTCAGTCCTCGTCTCGAGTGGGGGCATGCATGTGCGCTTTACTCACGTGCTGTAGCAGCAGTGCCACGCTTCCCACCGCCTGGATCAAGGGATCTGTGGCTTTCGCTTGAGGCTTTTACACGAGGGTTTCCCACGTGGCTTTCCCAAAGGGCTGTCCCACGTGCCACCGTGGTGTGAGTCGATCCTCGTCTTGAAAGTCGAGGCAGTGCAGGGAAAACTGGTTTCCCTAGAATGGACTGAGACATCTGGGGGACTCTGGGAATGGTGACACGACCCTGGAGTTCCTCTCGCCTTTCCTGTGGAGAGCGCCTCCTCTTGAGATGCGACGGGAACGCCGGGAATTTTTTCCCGCCCACGCAGGGAATGGATCCCTCCTCTCGAGCTAGAAGGCTGAAACGGGGCTCCTCTGGATGTGGGCGGGACTCGCGTGCTTCCTCTCGAGTGGAGACGGGTATGTTGGGGAACTTCTTGAGTTGCACAAGGGTGTGAAGGACACGTTGGGAGTTCCAGAGGTTAGGTGTGATTAGCCTCGAGACCCCTCAGCGGAAATGGGCCTCATCTCGCCTGGAGGGGAGAACCTCCTGGATTTTCTCGAGTTGCAGCAGGTGCTCTCAACTTACTACGGGGACCTCAGGGACCCGCTCTGGTGGCCTCAGGAAAGGCCAGTCCCCATGCGAGTTGCTTGGGGGCCTCTCGGGATTCCTCTCCCTTCGATGCTGGGGCCTAAGACCTTGTGTGGAGTCAGTCCCGGAACCTGAGGATTCCTCACCAGTGGTGACATGGATCTTGGGGTACTTCTGGAGTCTCCCCAGGGGAGTCCGTCCTCGTCTCGAGTGGGGGCATGCACGTGCGCTTTCCTTCCGAGCTGTAGCAGCAGTGTCGCGCTTCCCTTCGCGTGGATCAAGGGATCTGTGGCTTTCCCTGAGGCTTTCTCACGAGGCTTTCCCACGAGGCTTTCCCACAGGGCTGTCCCACGTGCCACCGTGGTGTGAGTCGATCCTCGTCTTGAAAGTCGACGCAGTGCAGGGAAAACAGTTTTCCCTGGAATGGACTGAGACATCTGGGGGACTCTGGGAATGTGGCACGACCCTGGATTTCCGCTCGCCTTTCCTGTAGAGAGCGCCTCCTCTTGAGATGTGACGGAAACGCCAGGAAATCTTCCCCGACCACGCAGGGAAAGGATCCCTCCTCTCGAGCTAGGAGGCGGAAACGGGACTCCTCTAGATGTTGGCGGGACGCTCGTGCTTCCTCTCGAGTGGAGACGGGTATGTCCTGGAACTTCTTGAGTTGCAGCAAGGGTGTGAAGGACCCTTTGGTAGTTCCAGAGGTTAGGTATCATTAGCCTGGAGACGTACTCAGCGGAAATGGGCCTCATGTCGCCTGGAGGGGAGAACCTCCTGGATTTTCTCGAGGTGCGGCAGGTGCTCTCGAAGTACGACGGGGACCTCAGGGACCCACTCTGGTGTCCTCAGGAAAGGCCAGTCCCCAAGAGAGTTGCTCGGGGTCCCCTCGGGATTCCTCTCCCGTCGAAGCTGGGGCCTAAGACCTTGTGTGGAGCCAGTGCCGGAACCTGTGGATTCCTGTCCAGTGCTGACATGAATCTTGGGGTACTTCTGGATACTCCCCAGGGGAGTCAGTCCTCCTCTCGAGTGGGGGAATGCACGTGTGCTTTCCTCCCGAGCTGTAGCAGCAGTGTCCGTTTCCCTTCGCGTGGATCAAGGGATCTGTGGCTTTCCCTCGAGGCTTCCTCACGAGGCTTTCCCACGAGGCTTTCCCACAGGGCTGTCCCACGTGCCAGCCATGGTGTGAGTCGATCCTCGGCTTGAAAGACGAAGCAGTGCAGGGAAAACAGGTTTCCCTGGAATGGACTGAGACATCTGGGGGACTCTGGGAATGGTGGCAAGACCCTGGAGTTCCTCTCGCCTTTCCTGTGGAGATCTCCTCCTCTTGAGATGGGACGGGAACTCCGGGAATTCTTTCCCAACCACGCAGGGAATGGATCCATCCTCTCGAGCTAGGTGGTGGAAACGGAGCTCCTCTTTATGTGGGCGGAACTCTCGTGCTTCCTCTCGAGTGGAGACGGGTATGTCGGGGAACTTCTTGAGTTCCAGCAAGGGTGTGAAGGACCCTTTGGAATTTCCAGAGGTTAGGTGTGATTTGCCTGGAGACACCTCAGCAAAAATGGGCCTCATCTCGCCTGAAGGGGAGAACCTCCTGGATTTTCTCGAGTTGCGGCAGGTGCTCTCGACTTACGACGGGGACCTCAGGGATCCGCTCTGGTGGCCTCAGGGAAGGCCAGTCCCCATGAGAGTTGCTCGGGGGCCTCTCAGGATTCCTCTCCCAGTCGATGCCGTGGCCTAAGATCTTGTGTGGATTCGGTGCCGAACCTGAGGATACCTCTCCAGTGCTGACATGGATCTTTGGGTACTTCTGGAGTCACCCCAGGGGAGTCAGTCCTCGTCTCGAGAGGGGGAATGCACGTGCGCTTTTCTCCCGAGGTGTAGCAGCGTGGTCACGCTTCCCTACGCGTGGATCAAGTGATGTGTGGCTTTCCCACGAGGCTTTCCCACAGGCTGTCCCGCAGGGCTGTCCCACGTGCCACGGTGGTGTGAGTCGATCATGGGCTTGAAAGTCGAGGCAATGCAGGGAAAACAGGTTTCCCCTGGAATGGACTGAGACATCTGGGAGACTCTGGGAATGGTGGAACGACCCTGGATTTCCTCTCGCCTTTCCTGTGGAGAGCGCCTCCTCTTGAGATGCGATGGGAACGCCGGGAATTCTTTCCCGAACACGCAGGGAAAGGATCCCTCCGCTCGAGCTAGGAGGGGGAAACGGGGATTCTCTGGATGTGGGCGGGACTCTCGTGCTTCCTCTCGAGTGGAGACGGGTATTTCGGGGAATTTCTTGAATTTCAGCAAGGGTGTGAAGGACCCTTTGGAAGTTCCAGATGTTAGATGTGATTAGCCTCGAGACGCCTCAGCAGAAATAGGCCTGATCTCGCCTGGAGGGGATAACCTCCAGGATTTTTTCGAGTTGCGGCAGGTGCTCTCAACTTACAACGGGGACCTCAGGGACCCGTTCTGGTGGCCTCAGGAAAGGCCAGACCCCATGCGAGTTGCTTGTGGGCCTCTCGGGATTCCTCTCCCTTCGATGCCGGCGCCTAAGACCTTGTGTGGATTCGGTGCTGGAACCTGAGGATTCCTCTCCAGTGCTGACATGGATCTTGGGGTACTTCTGGAGTCTCCCCGGGCAGTCAGTCCTCATCTCGAGTGGGGGCATGCACGTGCGCTTTCCTCCCGAGTTGTGGCAGCAGTGTGGCGCTTCCATTCGCGTGGATCAAGGGATCTGTGGCTTTCCATCGAGGCTTTCCCAGGAGGCATTCCCAGGAGGCTTTCCCACGAGGCTTTCCAACAGGGCTGTCCCACGTGCCACCGTGGTGTGAGTCGATCCTCGGCTTGAAAGTCGAGGCAGTGCAGGGAAAACAGGTTTCCCTGGAATGGACTGAGACATCTGGGGGACTCTGGAAATGGTGTCAAGATCCTGGAGTTCCTCTCGCCTTTCCTGTGGAGAGGGCGTCCTCTTGAGTTGCGACGGGAACGCCGGGAATTCTTTCCCCGACCACGCAGGGAATGGATCCCTCCTCTCGAGCTAGGAGGCGAAACGGGGCTCCTCTGGATGTGGGCAGAGACTCTCGTGCTTCCTCTCGAGTGGAGACGGGTATGTCGGGGAACTTCTTGAGTTAGCAGCAAGGGTGTGAAGGACCCTTTGGAATGTTCCAGAGGTTAGATGTGAATAGCCTCGAGACGCCTCAGCTGGAAATGGGCCTCATGTCGCCTGGAGGGGAGAACCTCCTGGATTTTCTCGAGTTGCGGCAGGTGCTCTCAGACTTTACGACGGGGACCTCAGGGACCGCTCTGGTGGCCTCAGGAAAGGCCAGACCCCATGCGAGTTGCTCGGGGCCTCTCGGATTCCTCTCCCTTCGATGCCAGGGCCTAAGACCTTGTGTGGAGTCGGTCCGGAACCTGAGGATTCCTCCAGTGCTGCATGATCTTGGGTACATCTGGAGTCTCCCCCGGAGTCAGTCCTCATCTCGAGAGGGAGCATGCACGTGCGCTTTCCTCCCGAGTGTAGGCAGCAGTGTACGCTTCCATTCGCGTGGATCAAGGATTGTGGCTTTCCATCGAGGCTTTCCCAGGAGGCTTTCCCAGAGGCTTTCCCAGCAGGCTGTCCCACGTGCCACCAGGTGTGAGTCCATCTTCGGCTTGAAAGTCGAGCAGTGCAGGGAAAACAGGTTCCCTGAATGGACTGAGACATCTGGGGACTCTGGAATGGTGGCACGACGCTGGAGTTCCTCTCACCTTTCCTTGGAGAGCACCTCTCTTGAGATGCGACGGAAACACCGGAATTTTTTCCCGAGCTCGCAGGAAAGGATCCCTCCATCACTAGAGGCGGAAACGGTCTCTCTGATGTGGGCAGGATCTCGTGCTTCCTCTCGAGTGGAGACGGGTAGTCGGGGAACTTCTTGAGTTGCAGCAAGGGTGTGAAGGACCCTTTGGAATTCCAGAGTTAGGTGTGAATAGCCTCGAGACGCCTCAGCGAAATGGGCCTCATCTCGCCTGAGGCGGAGAACCTCCTGGATTTTCTCGAGTTGCGGCAGGTGCTCTCGACCTACGACGGGGACCTCAGGGACCCGCTCTGGTGGCCTCAGGAAAGGCCAGTCCCATGCGAGTTGCTCGGGGCCTCTCTCGGATTCCTCCCGTCGAAGTCCCATCGAAGTGCGGAGGCCGAAGCCTTGTTTGGAGTCCGTGCCGTAAAAACCGTGAGGATTCGTCTCCAGTGGCTGACAATGGATCTTTGGGGTACTTCTGAGTTTCCGCCAAGGGGAGTTCAGTCCTGTGCGTCTCCCAAAGTGGGGGCGCTGCACGTGCGGCTTCCTCTCGAGCTG
>NW_017218957.1:0-11643 GCF_001704415.2 Capra hircus | reverse complement strand
ATCTCGTGTGGGGGCATGCACCTGCGATTTCCTCACAAGCTGTAGCAAGAGTGTCAATGTGGTTCAAGGGATCAGTCGCTTTGCATCAAGGCTTTCCCATGAGGCTTTCGAACAGGGCTGTCCACATGTCACGGTGGTGTGAGTCTATCCTCGGGCGTGAACGTCGAGGCAGTGAAGGGAAAGCAGGTTCTTCTGGAATGGACGGAGACATCTGGGGGACTCTTGGAATGCTGGCAAGGCCCTGGAGTTCCTCTCGCCTTTCCTGTGGAGAGTGCCTCCTCTTGAGATGCGACGGGAAGCCCGGGAATTCTTTCCCGACGATGAAGGAAAGGATCCCTCTTCTCGAGCTACGAGGCGGAAACGGGGCTCCGCTGGATGTGGGTGGGACCCTCGTCCTTCCTCTCGAGTGGAGATGGGTATGTCGGAGAACTTCTTGACTTGCAGCAAGGGTGTGAAGGACCCTTTCGAAGTTCCAGAGGTTAGTTGTGGTTAGCCTCGAGACGCCTCAGCGGAAATGGGCCTCATCTCGCCTGGAGGGGAGAACCTCCTGGATTTTCTCGAGTTGCAGCTTCCTCTCGAAGTAGGCCCCATGTCCCCTTGGGGAGGGTGTCATGCCTCTTTTCTCCTCACTGCCAAAGGGTGGAGCCAAGCTCGCTCTGTCAGAGGTACAAAAACAGCAATTGAATGGATTTTCAAGCTCTTGCTAGGCTGCACCCTTTCAGGGCCCACTTTACTGAAACAGGTGCTCTGTGGCCCCTGGTTGGGTATGCAGGTTCACAAACAGGGTGAGATCCTGTCCAAGCCAAGAATTTTCCTGAAAGACCTAGGCTCACTAGAGCTCTCCTCCGGAGCAAAGGGGATAGAGGAGATGTATGGAGGAGTCTTTGCCTTTCCCTGTGAGTGTGGGGCTACTCCCTACGGCCCCAGGCTCAGAGATAACTGCCTCTAAGAAAGGAATGGCAAGAAGCGCTATTCTTGGAGGTTGGGACAGGGAGTTCGCAGCATGTGGGGAAAGAAAGACTTCTTCGGGGAAGAAGAGGCAACCACCGGGGGTGTGTTTGCAAGCCTCTATTTGGAAGGAACAGGTTTGCTTATACAACTCAAGACCTCCAGATCTGCTCAGAGGACTGAAGTTCCAGAGACAGGGCCATGTATCTTCCCTTCCCTTTGAGATCCTTGCAAAGACATTCCTAGCAGATCGTGGGAGTGCCCATGAAGAAGCAAGCAGCGGGAGTGTGCTTGACATCACTGGCTGCCTACCTGGGCTCAGCTCCTCAAGGGGCCTTTCTCTCCTGGTAGGCCCTATGTCCCCTTTGGGAGAGGGTGGTACCCTCTTCCCTCCACACTGCCAAAGGGTGGAGGTGGAGCAAACTCGTTCTCTCTGAGGTAAAAAAAAAAAAAAGACAAATTGGATGGATTTTTAAGCTCTTGCTATGCTGCACCCCTCCAGGACCCACTCGAGCAAAACAGGTGCCCTGTGGCCCCTAGGTCAGGTATGCAGGTTCACACACCGGGTGTGATCCTGTCAAAGCCAAGAATTTTCCTGACAGACCTAGGCTCACTAGAGCTCTCCTCCAGAGGAAAGGAGACAAAAAAGACGTGTGTGTGGAGGTGGCTCTGCCTTTCCAGGTCCCAATCTCAGGGATAACTGCCCCTAAGAAAGGAACTGCTGCTGCTGCTGCTGTTAAGTTGCTTCAGTCGTGTTCAACTCTGTGCCGACGCCATAGGACGGTAGCCCACTAGGCTCCCCCGTCCCTGGGAATTCTCCAGGCAAGAACAGTAAGTGGGTTGCCATTGCCTTCTCCAATGCATGAAAGTGAAAATGAAAGTGGCAGTCGCTCAGTCGTGTCCTGACCCTCAGCGACCCCACGGACTGCAGCCTACCAGGCTTCTCCGTCCATAGGATTTTCTGAAAGGAACTGCAAGAAGCGCTTTTCCAGGAGGCTGGGAAAGGGAGTTCGCAGGATGTGGGGAAAGAGAGCCTCCTTCGGGAAGAATAGGCGGCCACTTGTTTTGTGTTGGCAAACCTCTATTTGGAAGGAACAGGTTAGCTTATACAAAGGGAGACCTCCAGATCTGCTCAGAGGACCGAAGTTGCAGAGGCAGGTCGGTGTATTTTCCCTTCACTTTGCGATCCTTGCAAAGACATTCCTTGCTGATAGATGATTCAGCAAGGGCCTTTGAGACTGTTGTTTTCTTTCCTAGGTTCAAAGATTCCTTCAGTTCCTAATATAGATATCCTAGAAATTATGTGAACATCCGTGAAAATCTGATATGTCCTGGTCAAATGCTGTCAGTTATAATTCCAGTTATCATATTAAAGCATTTCAAGTCGCAGCAGTGACCAGATTACATTGTCAATTTCTATTTAATCAGGTTTTAAACCATGTCCTCTATGGTTTCACACTGATGCCTTTGCAGAAATACTGCTACTTCAAGATATATGGAATATACTTTTTTTTAAGCTTACCGATAATTTGTTTGTTTGTTTGTTTGTCTTCTGGTAAGCTGGTACCAGATGGAATTTAGTCTCCTCTCTAGGTTAAGAGCACAAAGTTTTCTTAGAATGCAATTTTTGATAACAGACTATGAGTTTCTTTTACCTTTCATTGATTTATAATTGTTTTCATCATCTGTTTTTTTACTTCGGTAAAGTAAATAAGCCTTATTTAAGATTTTGGTACATGTAGGATGGACTAAGCTTTCCCCACTCTTGCAAGTTCCCTTAACCCTTCAGATTCTTCTTGTGGACCAAGATCTCCACTTTCCTCCAGAGGGACAATCCAAGCTTTTTATTAGTTGATCTGCCCCTGACATCAGAGTCCATTTGAGCATGAGTTGGCCTATAATTTAGGCATGAAACTATGACTACATAAAGAAAAGGTGACTTTATGATTCAGGGATGGCCATGATATGCCTTGCACTTCAGAGAAAATGGGTTAAAATGATTTTTTTTTTCTTCAAAACTGCACAGCCAGTTCTTTCAGCATATGCAATTGAAAACACCTAGTCATTAGGTCAGTTTTCATTCCAATCCCAAAGAAAGGCAATGACAAAGAATATTCAAGCTGCTGCACAATTGCACTCATCTCACACACTAGTAAAGTAATGCTCAAAATTCTCCAAGTTCACATGAACTGTGAACTTCCAAATGTTCAAGAGGGATTTAAAAAATGCAGAGAAACCAGAGATCAAACTGCCAACATCCACTGGATCATTGAAAAAGCAAGAGAGTTCCAGAAAAAAAGACATCTATTTCTGCTTTATTGACTATGCCAAAGCCTTTGACTGTGTGGATCACAATAAACTGGGAAAAATTCTGAAAGAGATGGGAATACCAGACCACCTGACCTGTCTCTTGAGAAACCTGTATGCAGGTCAGGAAGAAACAGTTCGAACTGGACATGGAACAACAGACTGGTTCTAAATAGGAAAAAGGAATATGTCAAGGCTGTATATTGTCAGCCTGCTTATTTAACTTATATGCAGAGTACATCATGAGAAACACTGGGCTGGAGGAAGCACACGCTGGAATCCAGATTGCTGGGAGAAATATCAAGAATCTCAGATATGCAGACGACACCACCCTTATGGCAGAAAGTGTATAAGAACTAAAGAGTCTCCTGATGAAAGTGAAAGAGGAGAGTGAAAAAGTTAGCTTAAAGCTCAGCATTCAGGAAAACTAAAATCATTGCATCCAGTCTCATCACTTCATGGCAAATAGATGGGAAAACATTGGAAACAGCAGCAGACTATTTTGGGGGGCTTGGAAATCACTGCAGGTGATGGCTGCCTCCATGAACTTAAAACATATTTATGACTTGGAAGAAAAGTGATGACCAAACTAGACATCATATTAAAAAGCCGAGACGTTGCTTTGCCAACAAAGATCCATCCAGTCAAGGCTATGGTTTTTCCATATGTCATGGATGGATATGAAAGATGTACTATAAAGAAAGTGACAGCTGAAAATTGGATGCTTTTGAACTGTGGTGTTGGAGAAGATGCTTGTAGGTCGCTTAGATCTACAAGGAGACGCAACCACTCCATCCTAAAGGAAATCAGGTCTGAATATACATTGGAAGGACTAATACTGAACCTGAAACTCCAATACTGTGGCCCATTTGAATGTGAAGAGCTGACTCACTTGGAAGTTGCTTTGATTTGCCTGTGAGTGTGGGAGCCCTCCCTGGGCAAAGGGCCTCAGGGGTCATTGCCACTGAATCACGACCTCCAAGCAAGCGCATTCCAGCTGTGTGACATTCAGGAAGCAGGAGACTGGGAAAACTATCTTCCTTAGAGGAAGGAAAGTCATCCACAGAGAGTGTGTTTTCAGGCCTCTCTTTGCAGCAAGTGTTTTGCTTCTCAGACATCAGAGCTGCAGGCTTGCTCTGAGGGCCTCAATTGCAGAGTCAGGGCTGTGTGTCTCACTGCACTTTCCAAGCATTGCAGACACATTCCTAGGTTGGAGCAGTGCTTCCCATGAGAAAGAAGCCTCGGGAGTGTGTCTGAGCGGGCTGAGTGCCATGCTAGGGTCACCTAGTCGAGGGCACCTTGGCACATCCAATGGGCCCCAGGCGAGTAGCTATGGATCCGGCCCTTCGGTTGAGATATCCCAAAGCAGGGAACAAAGCTAGCTCTGTCAGAAGGAGGAAAACAGCAATGGGATGGATTTTCAAGCAGTTGCTAAGTCACACCACGTTAGGGCTCCCCGGGAAAGAAATGCAAATTTTGGCCTCTAGGCCCAGTATCCAGATGTGTGCACAGGATATTTTCCCCACAGGATCCAAGAATGTTCCAGACAGACCTAAGCTCACTAGCTCTCTCCTGCAGAGGAAATGAAATATTGTTGCTGAACCACGAAAAGATGCTGGGATTCTTGGCTTATGGAGGAGAAGAATTCAATCCAGGGCCCAAGACGAGGCTTGATTGCTCAGAGCTTTTGTGCAATAGAGTTTTATTAAAGGATAAAGGAGATAGAGAAAGCTTCTGACAGAGACATCACAAGGGGCAGAAAGCGTACCCCCTTGCTAGTGTTGGTAATGGAGTTATATACTCTCCAATAAGTTATGACAACGAACAAAAGAATGTCTGGAGGTTGTAAAGACTCACTAGACCTACTCCCATAATTGACATTTTCAGATAACAGGATTAGCCAGGAGGTTTTTTCCAGAGACCGTCCTCAAGAAGGATGCATGATTGTTATATAATCCTAAGGAATGTAGAGGGGAAAACAGTTTGTCCTTTCTTCCTCCTTGAGAATTCTAGACCCCTCTCTCCTTGGGGACCCTTGAACTTCTTAGAAACCTGCCTTGGCAATGACTCTCTCAGAAACATGATTGAACAGCCGTTTGGAGCTTCCTTTGACTTTCCCTGGGAGGGAGGGAGCCCTCCCTGAGCACAGGGGCCTCAGGGGCCATGGCCAATGAAAAAGAATCTCCCAGCAAGTGCTTTTCAGCCCTGTGTGGACTCTCAGCCCACAGGAGGTCTGAGAAAACTCTCTTCCTTGGAGGAAGGAAAGGCAGCCCAAGAGTGTGTTTTTCAGGCCTGTATCTTGCAGGCAAGTGTTTGGCTTGTTAGACAGAAGACCTGCAGGCCTGTTCCAACAGACTCAATGCCAGAATCAGGGTCTTGTGTCTCCCTGCAGTTTCCTGGCCTTGCAAACACATTCCTAGGTGAGAGCAGTCCTGCCCATGGGGAAGCAGGCTGCGGGAGTGTGTCTGAGGGGGCCAGGTGTCATGCTGGAGGTCACCTGGTCGAGGGCACCTTGCACCTCCAATGGACCCCAGGCAAGGAGTTGCAGGCCACCACCTTGCTTCTGAAATCCCCAAAATGGGGAGCCAAAGCTCGCTCTGTCAGAGGGAAGAAAACAGCAACAGGATGGATTTTCAAGCAGTTGCTAGGCTGTACTGCGTTAGGGCTCCAAGGAAGGAAAATGCGAATTTTAGCCCCTACGACTGGTATCCAGGTGGGCTCCCAGGATGATTTCCCCGCAGGATCCAAGAACGTTCCAGACAGACCTGGGCTCACTAGCTCCCTCCTGCAGAGGAAACATGAGAGAACAGCTGTTTGGAGGTTGCTTTGACTTCCCCTGGGAGGGTAGGATCCCTCCCTGGGTGGCAGGGCCTCAGGGGCCATTGCCGCTGAGAAATGCCCTCTAAGCCAGACCTTTGCAGCCTTGTATGACTCAGCACGGAGGAGACTGGAAAAGCTCTCTTCCTTGGAGGAAGGAAAGGCAGCCCCAGAGAGTGTGTTTTCACACCTGTATCTTGCAGCAAGTGTTTGGCGTCTCAGACGTCAGACCTCCAGGCCTGCTCCAACGGCCTCAGTTCCAGAGTCAGGGCCGTGTGTCTCCCTGCATTTTCTGAGCCTTGGGAACACATTCCTAGGTCAGAACAGTCCTGCCCATGGGGAAGGAGGCTGCGGGAGTGTGTCTGAGGGGGTCGAGTGCCATGCTGGGGTCCAATAGACCCGGTACCTCCAATAGACCCCAGGACAACAGCGGTGGGGCTCCCCCTGGCTTCCGAAATGCCAAAGCGAGAAGCAAAGCTAGCTCTATCAGAAGGAAGAAAAGAGCAATCGGATGGATGTTCAGGCTGTTGCTGGGCCGCACCACTTCAGGGTCCCCCCCCGAGAAGGAACAGGCGCCCTGTGGCCCCTAGGTCCGATATGCAGGTTAACACACAGGGTGTGTCCCCATAGGAGCCAAGAATTTTCCTGACAGACCTAGGCTCACTAGAGCTCTCCTACAGGGGCAAAAGGGGTAGAACAGACTGTGGATGTGACTCTGCCTTTCCCAGCGAGCATGGGGCCCTCCCTATGGCCCCGGGCTCCAGGGAAAATTGTCCCTGAAAAATGACCTCCAAGAAGCGCTTTTCCAGCAGGCTGGGATGGCAGAGTTCACAGGATGCGGGGAAAGTGATCGTCCTACAGGGAAGAAGAGGCAGCCACCCAGTGTGTGTTTGCAAGCCTGTATTTGGAAGAAACTGGTTAGCTTCTTCAAGGGGAGACCTCCCAGGTCTGCTCAGAGGACCGAAATTCCAGAGGCAGCAACCATGCATCTCCCCTGTCCTTTCTGAGCCTTGGAAAGACATTCCTAGCTTATAGCGGTATTGCTCATGAAGAAGCAGGATGCAGGAATGTGTCAGACATGACTGGGTGCCTTCCTGGGTTCAGCTCCGTGAGGGGGCCTTTCCACTCAAAGTAGGTCCCATGCCTCCTTGGGGAGGAAGTGGGGCCCGCTTGCCTCCAAATTGGCCAAAGGCTGGAACAAAGCTAGTTCTATCAGAGGTAAGAAAAGAGCAATTGGATGGATGTGGAAGCTGTTGCTGGGCCGCACTGCTTCAGGCCCCCCACCCCTCTGCCCCGAGAGAAACAGGCGCCCTGTGGCCCCTAGGTCCTGGATGCAGTTTCACACATAGAATGTGTCCCCATAGGAGCCAAGAATTTTCCTGACAGACCTAGGCTCACTAGAGCTCTCCTACAGAGGCAAAGGGGATGGGACAGATGTGTGGCTGTGGCTCTGCCTTTCCCTGGGAGTGTGGAGCCGCTCCCTATGGCCCCGGGCTCCAGGGGAAATTGCCCCTGAATAATGACCTCCAAGAAGCGCTTTTCCAACTGGCTGAGACGTGGAGTTCTCAGGATACAGGGAAAGCGAGTGGTCCTTCGGGGAAGCAAAGGCAGTCACCTGTTATCATAACTTACTAGAATAGTAGGTACCTTCTCCGGTTGGGCAGAGGCCTTCCCTACCTGATCTGAAAAAGAAAACGAAGTAGCTCGCTGATTTGAGAAATAATTCCCAGACTTGGGTTTCCAACCAGTATATCCGACAATGGCCCTGTCTTTGCAGCCGCGTTAATTAACAGGTATGTGAAGCTCTAAATATCAGTGGAAATTACATACAGCATATAGGCCCCAGTGTTCTGGAATGGTGGAAGAAACAACCAAACTCTTGAAGAGACACTTTCAAAATGGATCATAGAGACTGACTGTACATGGATGGGCTTGCTTCCGGCAGACTTACTCATATTACGGGTAACTGCACGTTCCCATAGTTGTTGTCCTTATGAAATTTTCTATGGGAGACCCCCTCCCACAGTGAGGCAGGTGTTAGCAGATTTGCCACAAGTAAGGGGGTGGGATTTCACAGCAGATGGAACAATTAGGTAAGGTAATAAATCAGGTAACTAAGTTTGTATAAAAAGAATATCATTCCCCCTTGAGGAACAGATTCATGAATTTGTGCTCAGTGATCAGGTGTGGCTCAATGACTGGAAACACAATTCCTTGGCCTGACATCGGAAAGGTCCTTATACTGTTGTTTTAGCCACAATTCTGAAAGAGATGGGAATACCAGACCACCTAACCTGCCTCTTGAGAAATCTGGATGAAGGTCAGGAAGCAACAGTTAGAGTAGGACATGGAACAACAGACTGGTTCCAAAAAGGAAAAGGAGTATGCAAAGGCTGTATATTGTCACCCTGTTTATTTAACTTCTATGCAGAGTACATCATGAAAAATGCTGGGATGGAAGATACATGAGCTGGAATCAAGATTGCCGGTAGAAATATCAATAAACTTAGATATGCAGATGACACCACCATTATGGCTGAATGTGAAGAGGAACGGGTATGTCGGGGAACTTCTTGAGTTGCAGCAAGGGTGTGAAGGACCCTTTGGAAGTTCCAGAGGTTAGGTGTGGTTAGTCTCGAGATGCCTCAGCGGAAATGGGCCTCATGTCGCCTGGAATGGAGAGGCTCCTGGATATTCCCGAGTTTTCAGCAGGTGCTCTCGAGTTACGACGGGGACTTCAGGGACCCGCTCTGGCGGCCGCAGGAAACGCCAGTCATCATGCGTGTTGCTAGGGGGCCTCTCGTGATTCCTCTCCCGTCGATGCCGGGGCCTAAGACCTTGTGTGGAGTCGGGGCCGGAAGCTGAGGATTCCTCTCCAGTGCTGACATGGATTTTGTGGTACTTCTCGAGTCTCCACAAGGGAGTCAGGCCTCGTCTCGAGTGGGGGCATGAGCGTGCCCTTTCCTCCCATGCTGTAGCAGCAGTGTCACGCTTCCCCATGCCTGGACCAAGGGATCTGTGGCTTTCCCTCGAGTCTTTCCACTAGGCTTTCCAACAGGTCTGTCCCACGTGTGACGGTGGTGTGAGTCGATCCTCGGCATGAAGGCCAAGGCAGTGCAGGGAAAACAGGTTCCTGTGGAATGGACTGAGACATCTGGGTGAGTCTCGGAATGGTGGCACGACCCTGCAGTTCCTCTCCCCTTTCCTTTGGAGAGCGCCTCCTCTTGAGATGCGATGGGAATGCCGGGAATTCTTTCCCGACCAATCAGGGAAAGGATCGCTCATCTCGAGCTACGAGCCGGAAACGGAGCTCCTCTGGATGTGGCCGGGACACTCGTGCTTCCTCTTGAGTGGAGACGGGTATGTCGGGGAACTTCTTGAGTTGCAGCATGACTGTGAAAGACTCTTTGGAAGTTCCAGAGGTTAGGTGTTATTAGCCTCGAGACGCCTCAGCGGAAATGGGCCTCATCTCGCCTGGAGGGGAGAACTTCCTGGATTTTCTCGAGTGTGGCAGGTGCTCTAGAATTACGACGGGGACCTCAGGACCCTCTCCGGTGTCCTGAGGAAAGGCCAGGCTCCATGCGAGTTGTTCGATGGCCTCTTGGGATTCCTCTCCCGTTGATGCCGGGGTCTGAGACCTTGTACGGAGTCGGTGCCGGAACCTGAGGATTCCTCTCCAGTGCTGACATGGATCTTGGGGTACTACTGGAGTCTCCCGAGGGAAGTCAGTCCTCGTCTCGAGTGGGGGCATGCACGTGCGCTTTCCTCCCGAGCTGTAGCAGCAGTGTCACGCTTCCCTTCGCGTGAATCAAGGGATCTGTGGCTTTCCCTCGAGGCTTTCTCACGAGGCTTTCCCACAGGGCTGTCCCACGTACCACCATGGTGTGAGTTGATCCCGCTTGAAAGTCGAGGCAGTGCAGGGAAAACAGGATTTCCTGGAATTGACTGAGACATCTGGGGGACTCTGGAATGGTGGCATGACAGGGAGTTCCTCTCGCCTTTCCTGTGGAGAGTGACTCCCGAGAATTCTTTCGCTATCACGCTGGGAAAGGATCCCTCCTCTCGAGCTATGAGTCGGAAACGGGGCTCCTCTGGATGTGGGCGGGACTCTCGTGCCTCCTCTCGAGTGGAGACGGGTATGTCGTGGAACTTCTTGAGTTGCAGCAAGGGTGTGAAGGACCTTTGGAAATTCCAGAGCTTAGGTGTGATTAGCCTCGAGACGCCCAGCGGAAATGGGCCCATCTCTCCTGGAAGGGACAACCACCTGGATTTTCTCAAGTTGCGGCAGGTGCTCTCGACCTATGACGGGGACCTCAGGGAACCGCTCTGTTGGCCTGAGGAAATGCCAGTCCCCATGCGAGTTGCACGGTGGCCTCTCAGGTTTCCTCTCCCGTCGATGCCGGGCCTAAGACCTTGTTTGGAGTCGGTGCCAGAACCAGAGGATTCCTCTCCAGTGCTGACATGGATCTTGGGGTACTTCTGGAGTCTCCCCCAGGGGAGTCAGTCCTCGTCTCGAGTGGGGGCATGCACGTGTGCTTTCCTCCCGAGCTGTAGCAGCAGTGTCACGCTTCCTTCGCGTGGATCAAGGGATCTGTGGCTTTCCCTCGAGGCTTTCCTTTCCCACGAGGCTTTCCACAGGGCTGTCCCACGTGCCACCGTGGTGTGAGTCGATCCTCGGCTTGAAAGTCGAGGCAGTGCAGGGGAAACAGGTTTCCCTGGAATGGACTGAGACATCTGGGGGACTCGGGAATGGTGGCATGACCCTGGAGTTCCTCTCGCCTTTCCTGTGGAGAGCGCCTCCTCTTGAGATGCACGGGAACGCCGGAATTCTTTCCCGACCAGGGAAAGGATCCCTCCTCTCGAGCTATGAGGCGGAAACGGGGCTCCTCTGGATGTGGGCGGAACTCTCGTGCTTCCTCTTGAGTGGAGACGGGTATGTCGGGGAACTTCTTGATTGCAGCAAGGGTGTGAAGGACCTTTGGAAGTTCCAGAGTTTAGTGTGATTAGCCTTGAGATGTGTCAGCGGGAAATGGCTTCATGCCTGGAGGGGAGAACATCCTGATTTTCTCGAGTTGCGGCAGGTGCTCTCGACTTACGACGGGGACCGCAGGGACCCGCTCTGGTGGCCTCAGGAAAGGCCAGTCAAGATCCAAGACAGCACTGGAGAGGGAGAGACATCACGAGAGGCTTCCGAGCAACTCGCATGGTGACTGGCCTTTCCTGAGGACACCAAAGCGGGTCCCTGAGGTCCCCGTCGTAAGTTGAGAGCACCTGGCGCAACTCGAGAAAATCCAGGAGGTTCTCCCCTCCAGGCGAGATGAGACCCCATTTGCGCTGAGGCATCTCGAGGTTAATCACACCTAACCTCTGGAACTTCCAAAGGGCCCTTCACACCCTTGCTGCAACTCAAGAAGTTCCCCGACATACCCGTTTCCACTCGAAAGGAAGCACGAGAGTCCCGCCCACAACCAGAAGAGCCCCGTTTCAGCCTCATAGCTCGAGAGGAGGGATCCTTTCCCTGCGTGGGGAAAGAATTTCCGGCGTTCCCGTCGCATCTCAAGAAGAGGCGCT
>NW_017218956.1:0-11645 GCF_001704415.2 Capra hircus | reverse complement strand
GAGAGAACGATGAGCGCCGATCCCCCCACATTCCAGAGAGCCCTGCTTTCCGCCCCTAGCCTCGGGGGGGGAGGGACGGAGGATCGCTTTCCCCCCCCCTCCTGTTCCCTGCTGGTCGAGAAGACGAGTGCCGGGTTTTGTCCGCGTGCGTTCATGTTCTCATGATGGAGGGGTAGTGCCTCTTTTCCACAGGAATTAGTTGCTCTTTGATTTGAGGATATCTTTGGTGCCTTGTGGAGCGTTCTGCTGCTATCATTCTCTGTATGGTCCCCGCCCGCCTAGATTGTCTGCGAGGGTCGTTTTCATGCCCACCGAAATCTGTGTTCCCTCACTGCCGGTCGAGCTTTAAAGCCAGGAGAGTGCGGTACTCACACGGAGACGTGGACGTTCGGAAGAGCGCCAGGTGGCGTAAGGGCCTCCGGCATGGAGAAAGAGCCTGTCGAGTGAATGTAGGGTCGTAGAGGAGATCGAGCCAGCTAGATCCCTTGATCGACGAAAATGTAAGCAGACAGCGCTTCCTAAAGCTCGGGGGAAATCGCATTCTTGCAGTTGCCCCTTCTCGAACAAGACGCACTCCTGGGGAGATCCAGATGAGTGGAGACGGGTATGTCGGGGAACTTCTTGAGTTGCAGCAAGGCTGTGAAGGACCCTTTGGAAGTTCCAGAGATTAGGGGTGATTAGCTTCCAGTGCCTCAGCGGAAATGGGCCTCATCTCGCCTGGAGGGACTACCTCCTGGATTTTCTCGAGATAGGGCAGTTGCTGTCGACTTACGACGGGGACCTCAGGGACCCGCTCTGGTCGCCTCAGGAAAGGCAGTCCCCATGCGAGTTGCATGGGGCCTCTCGGGTTCCTCTCTCGTCGATGCGGTGCCTAAGACCTTGTGTATAGTTGGTGCCAGAACCTGAGGATTCCTCTCCAGTGCTGACATGGATCTTTGGGGTACTTCTGGAGTCTCCCCAGGGGAGTCAGTCCTCGTCTCGAGTGGGGGCATGGATGTGCGCTTTCCTCCCGAGCTGTAGCAGCAGTGTCACGCTTCCTTCGAGAGGATCAAGGGATCTGTGGCTTTCGCACGAGGCTTTCCCACAGGGCTGTCCCACGTGCCACTGTGGTGTGAGTTGGTCCTCGGCTTGAAATCGAGGCAGTGCAGGGAAAACAGATTTCCCTGGAATGGACTGAGACATCTGGGGGACTCTGGGAATGGTGGCCGACCCTGGAGTTCCTCTCGCCTTTCCTGTGGAGAGCGCCTCCTCTTGAGATGCGACGGGAACGTCGGGAATTCTTTGCCGACCACGCAGGGAAAGATCCCTCCTCTCGAGCTAGGAGGCGGAAACGGCGCTCCTCTGGATGAGGGAGGGACTCGTGATTCCTCTCGACTTGAGACGGGTATGTCGGGGAACTTCTTGAGTTGCAGCTAGGGTGTGAAGGACCCTTTTTAAGTTCCAGAGTTTAGGTGTGATTAGCTCGAGATGCCTCAGCGAAAATCGGCCTCATCTCGCCTGACGGGGAGAACCTCCTGGATTTTCTCGAGTTGTGGCAGGTGCTCTCAACTTACGACGGGGACCTCAGGGACCCGCTCTGGTGGCCTCAGGAAAGGCCAGTCCCCAGCGAGTTGCTCGGGGTCATCTCGGGATTCATCTCCGTCGATGCCGGGGCCTAAGATCTTGTGTGGAGTCGCTGTCGGAACCTGAGAATTCCTCTCCGGTGCTGACATGGATCTTCGGATATTTCTGGAGTCTCCCCAGGGGAGTCAGTCCTCGTCTCGAGTGGGGGCTTGCACTTGCGCTTCCTCCCGGGCTGTAGCAGCAGTGTCACGCTTCCCTTCGCTTGGATCAAGGGATCTGTGGCTTTCCCACGAGGCTTTCCCGCAAGGCTCTCCCGCAGGGCTGTCCCACGTGCCACCGTGGTGTGAGTCGATCCTCGGCTTGAAAGTCTAGGCAGTGCAGGAAAACAGGTATCCCTGGAATGGACTGAGACATCTGGGGGACTCTGGGAATGGTGGCACGACCCTGGAGTTCCTCTCGCCTTTCCTGTGGAGAGCGCCTCTACTTGAGATGCGACAGGAACGCCGGGAATTCTTTCCCGACCACGCAGGGAAAGGATCCCTCCTCTCGAGCTAGGAGGCGGAAACGGGGCTTCTCTGGATGAGGGGGGACTCTCGTGTTTCCCTCGAGTGGAGACGGGTATGTCGGGGAACTTCTTGAGTTGCAGCAAGGGTTTGAAGGACCCTTTGTAAGTTCCAGAGGTTAGGTGTGATTAGCCTCGAGACGTCTCAGCGGAAATGGGCCTCATCTCGCCTGAGCGGAGAGAACCTCCTGGATTTTCTCGAGTTGCGGCAGGTGCTCTCAACTTACGATGGGGACCTCAGCGACCCGCTCTGTGGCCTCAGGAAAGGCCAGTCCCCATGCGAGTTGTTCGGGGTGCCTCTCGTATTCCTTTTCCGTCGATGCCGGGGCCTAAGACCTTGTGTGGAGTCTGTGCGCCGGAACCTGAGGATTCCTCTCCAGTGCTGACATGGACCTTGAGGTACTTCTGGAGTGTCCGCAGGGGAGTCAGTCCTCGTCCCGATTGGTGGCATGCACGTGCGCTTTCCTCCCGAGCTGTAGCAGCAGTGTCACTTCCCCCGTGGATCAAGGGATCTGTGGCTTTCCCTGGAGGCTTTCACACGAGGCTTTCCACGAGGCTTTCCCACATGGTTGTCCCACGTGCCACCGTGATGTGAGTCGATCCACGGCTTGAATGTCGAGGCAGTGCAGGGAAAACAGGTTTCCCTGGAATGGACTAAGACATCTTGGGGACTCTGGGAATGGTGGCACGACCCTGGATTTCCTCTCGCCTTTCCTGTGGAGAGCGCCTCCTCCTGAGATGCGACGGGAACGCCGGGAATTTTTTGCCGGACCACGAAAGAAAGGATCCCTCCTCTCGAGCTAGGAGGCGGAAACGGGGTCCCTCTGGATGTGGCGGGACTCTCGTGCTTCCTCTTGAGTGGAAACGGGTATGTCGGGGAACTTCTTGAGTTGCAGCAAGGCTGTGAAGGACCCTTTGGAAGTTCCAGAGATTAGGGGTGATTAGCTTCCAGTCGTCTCAGCGGAAATGGCCTCATCTCGCCTGGAGGGGACTACCTCCTGGATTTTCTCGAGATAGGGCAGTTGCTGTCGACTTAACGACGGTGACCTCAACGACCGCTCTGGGGGCCTCAGAAAAGGCCACTCCCCATGCGAATTTCTCGGGCCTCTCGGGATTCCTCTCCCGTCGATGCCGGGGCCTAAGACCTTGTGTGGAGTCAGTGCCGGAACCTGAGGTTTCCTCTGCAGTGCTGACATGGATCTTGGGGTACTTCTGGAGTCTCCCCAGGGGAGTCAGTCCTCCTCTAGAGTGGGGGGCATGCACGTGCGCTTTCCTCCCGAGCTGTAGCAGCAGTGTCACGCTTCCCTACGCGTGGATCAAGGGATCTGTGGCTTTCCCCTCGAGGCTTTCCCACGAGGCTTTCCCACGAGGCTTTCCCACGAGACTTTCCCACATGGTTGTCCCACGTGCCACCATGATGTGAGTCGATCCACGGCTTGAATGTCGAGGCAGTGCAGAGAAAACAGGTTTCCCTGGAATGGACTGAGACATCTTGGGGACTCTGGGAATGGTGGCACGACCCTGGATTTCCTCTCGCCTTTCCTGTGGAGAGCGCCTCCTCCTGAGATGCGACGGGAACGCCGGGAATTCTTTGCCGACCACGAAAGGAAAGGATCCCTCCTTTCGAGCTAGGACGCGGAAACGGGGCCCCTCTGGATGTAGGCGGGACTCTCGTGCTTCCCTTGAGTGGAGACGGGTATGTCCGGGAACTTCTTGAGTTGCAGCAAGGCTGTGAAGGACCCTTTGGAAGTTCCAGAGATTAGGGGTGATTAGCTTCCAGTCGCCTCAGCGGAAATGGGCCTCACCTCGCCTGGAGGGGACAACCTCCTGGATTTTCTCGACTTGCGGCAGGTGCTCTCGACTTACGACGGGGACCACAGGGACCCCCTCTGGTGGCCTCAGGAAAGGCCAGTCCCCATGCGAGTTGCTCGGGAGCCTTTCGGGATTTCTCTCCCGCCGATGCCGGGGCCTAAGACCTTGTGTGGATTCGGTGCCGGAACCTGAGGATTCCTCTCCAGTGCTGACATGGACCTTGAGGTACTTCTGGAGTCTCCGCAGGGGAGTCAGTCCTCGTCCCGATAGGTGGCATGCACGGGCGCTTTCCTCCCGAGCTGTAGCAGCAGTGTCACGTTCCCTTCCCGTGGATCAAGGGATCTGTGGCTTTCCCTGGAGGCTTTCACACGAGGCTTTCCCACGAGGCTTTCCCACATGGCTGTCCCACGTGCCACCGTGATGTGAGTCGATCCACGGCTTGAATGTCGAGGCAGTGCAGGGAAAACAGGTTTCCCTGGAATGGACTGAGACATCTTGGGGACTCTGGGAATGGTGGCACGACCCTGGATTTCCTCTCGCCTTTCCTGTGGAGAGCGCCTCCTCCTGAGATGCGACGGGAACGCCGGGAATTTTTTGCCGACCACGAAAGGAAAGGATCCCTCCTCTCGAGCTAGGAGGCGGAAACGGGGCCCCTCTGGATGTGGGCGGGACTCACGTGCTTCCTCTTGAGTGGAGACGGGTATGTCGGGGAACTTCTTGAGTTGCAGCAAGGCTGTGAAGGACCCTTTGGAAGTTCCAGAGATTAGGGGTGATTAGCTTCCAGTCGCCTCAGCGGAAATGGGCCTCATCTCGCCTGGAGGGGACTACCTCCTGGATTTTCTCGAGATAGGGCAGTTGCTGTCGACTTACGACGGTGACCTCAACGACCGCTCTGGGGGCCTCAGAAAAGGCCACTCCCCATGCGAATTTCTCGGGGCCTCTCGGGATTCCTCTCCGTCGATGCCGGGTCCTAAGACCTTGTGTGGAGTCAGTGCCGGAACCTGAGGTTTCCTCTGCAGTGCTGACATGGATCTTGGGGTACTTCTGGAGTCTCCCCAGGGGAGTCAGTCCTCCTCTAGAGTGGGGGCATGCACGTGCGCTTTCCTCCCGAGCTGTAGCAGCAGTGTCACGCTTCCCTACGCGTGGATCAAGGGATCTGTGGCTTTCCCTCGAGGCTTTCCCACGAGGCTTTCCCACGAGGCTTTCCCACGAGACTTTCCCACATGGTTGTCCCACGTGCCACCATGATGTGAGTCGATCCACGGCTTGAATGTCGAGGCAGTGCAGAGAAAACAGGTTTCCCTGGAATGGACTGAGACATCTTGGGGACTCTGGGAATGGTGGCACGACCCTGGATTTCCTCTCGCCTTTCCTGTGGAGAGCGCCTCCTCCTGAGATGCGACGGGAACGCCGGGAATTCTTTGCCGACCACGAAAGGAAAGGATCCCTCCTTTCGAGCTAGGACGCGGAAACGGGGCCCCTCTGGATGTAGGCGGGACTCTCGTGCTTCCCCTTGAGTGGAGACGGGTATGTCCGGGAACTTCTTGAGTTGCAGCAAGGCTGTGAAGGACCCTTTGGAAGTTCCAGAGATTAGGGGTGATTAGCTTCCAGTCGCCTCAGCGGAAATGGGCCTCACCTCGCCTGGAGGGGACAACCTCCTGGATTTTCTCGACTTGCGGCAGGTGCTCTCGACTTACGACGGGGACCACAGGGACCCCCTCTGGTGGCCTCAGGAAAGGCCAGTCCCCATGCGAGTTGCTCGGGAGCCTTTCGGGATTTCTCTCCCGCCGATGCCGGGGCCTAAGACCTTGTGTGGATTCGGTGCCGGAACCTGAGGATTCCTCTCCAGTGCTGACATGGACCTTGAGGTACTTCTGGAGTCTCCGCAGGGGAGTCAGTCCTCGTCCCGATAGGTGGCATGCACGGGCGCTTTCCTCCCGAGCTGTAGCAGCAGTGTCACGTTCCCTTCCCGTGGATCAAGGGATCTGTGGCTTTCCCTGGAGGCTTTCACACGAGGCTTTCCCACGAGGCTTTCCCACATGGCTGTCCCACGTGCCACCGTGATGTGAGTCGATCCACGGCTTGAATGTCGAGGCAGTGCAGGGAAAACAGGTTTCCCTGGAATGGACTGAGACATCTTGGGGACTCTGGGAATGGTGGCACGACCCTGGATTTCCTCTCGCCTTTCCTGTGGAGAGCGCCTCCTCCTGAGATGCGACGGGAACGCCGGGAATTTTTTTGCCGACCACGAAAGGAAAGGATCCCTCCTCTCGAGCTAGGAGGCGGAAACGGGGCCCCTCTGGATGTGGGCGGGACTCACGTGCTTCCTCTTGAGTGGAGACGGGTATGTCGGGGAACTTCTTGAGTTGCAGCAAGGCTGTGAAGGACCCTTTGGAAGTTCCAGAGATTAGGGGTGATTAGCTTCCAGTCGCCTCAGCGGAAATGGGCCTCATCTCGCCTGGAGGGGACTACCTCCTGGATTTTCTCGAGATAGGGCAGTTGCTGTCGACTTACGACGGGGACCTCAACGACCCGCTCTGGGGGCCTCAGAAAAGGCCACTCCCCATGCGAATTGCTCGGGGCCTCTCGGGATTCTCTCCTGTCGATGCCGGGGCCTAAGACCTTGTGTGGAGTCAGTGCCGGAACCTGAGGTTTCCTCTGCAGTGCTGACATGGAACTGGGGTACTTCTGGAGTCTCCCCAGGGGAGTCAGTCCTCGTCTCGAGTGGGGGCATGTATGTGCCGCTTTCCTCCCGAGCTGTAGCAGCAGTGTCACGCTTCCCTACGCGTGGATCAAGGGATCTGTGGCTTTCCCTCGAGGCTTTCCCACGAGGCTTTCCCACGAGGCTTTCCCACAGGGCTGTCCAACCTGCCATCGCGGTGTGAGTCGATCCTCGGATTGAAAGTGGAGGCAGTGCAGGGAAAACAGGTTTCCTTGGAATGGACTGAGACATCTAGGGGACTCTGGGAATGGGGCCTGATACTGGAGTTCCTCTCGCCTTTACTGTGGAGAGCGCCTCCTCTTGAGATGAGACGGGAACGCTAGGAATTCTTTCAGGACCACGCAGGGAAAGGATCCCTCCTCTCGAGCTAGCAGGCGGAAAAGGGGCCACTCTGGATACGGGCGGGACGCTCGGTTCCTCTTGAGTGGAGACGGGTATGTCGGGGAACTTCTTGAGTTGCAGCAAGGGTGTGAAGGACCCTTTGGAAGTTCCAGAGTTTAAGTCTGATTACCCCCTAGTTGTCTCAGCCGAAATGGGCCTCATCTCGCCTGGAGGGGAGAACCTCCTGGATTTTCTCGAGTTGCTGCAGGTGCTCTCGACTTACGACGAGGGCCTCAGGGACCCACTCTGGTGGCCTCAGGAAAGGCCAATCCCCATGCGAGTTTCTCCTGGGCCTCTGGGGATTCCTCTCCCGTCGATGCCTGGGGCCTAAGACCTTGTGTGGACTCAGTGACCGGAACCTGAGGATTCCTCTCCAGTGCCGACATGGATCTTGTGGTACTTCTGGAGACTCCCCAGGGGAGTCAGTCCCTTGTCTCGAGAGGGGGCATGCACGTGCGATTTCCTCCCGAGCTGTAGCAGCAGTGTCATGCTTCCCTTTTCGTGGATCAAGGGATCTGTGGCTTTCCCTCTAGACTTTCCCATGACACTTTCCCACGAGGCTTCCCACAGGGCTTTCCCACGAGGCTTTCCCACGAGGCTTTCCCACAGGGCTGTCCCACGTGCCACCGTGGTTTGAGTCGATCCTCGGCTTGAAAGACGAGGCAGTGCAGGGAAAACAGGTTTCCCTGGAATGGACTGAGACATCTGGGGAATCTGGGAATGGTGGCACGACCCTGGAGTTCCTCTCGGCCTTTCCTGTGGAGAGCGCCTCCTCTTGAGATGCGACGGGAACTCCGGGAATTCCTTCCCGACCACGCAGGGAAACGATACCTCCTCCCGAGCTAGGAAACGGAAACGGGGCTCCTCTGGATGTGGGCGGGATTATCGTGCTTCCTCTCGAGTGGAGACGGGTATGTCAGGGAACTTCTTGAGTTGCCAGGCCAAGGGTGTGAAGAACCCTTTGGAAGTTCCAGATGTTAGAATTGATTAGCCTCAGCGGAAATGGGCCTCATCTGGCCTGGAGGGGAGAACCTCCTGTATTTTCTCGAGTTGCTGCAGGTGCTCTCAACTTACGACAGGGACCTCAGGGACCCGCTCTAGGTGGCCTCAGGAAAGGCCAGTCCCCATGTGAGTTGCTCAGGGGCCTCTGGGAATTCCTCTCCCGTCGATGCCGGGGCCTAAGATCTTTTGTGGAGTCGGTGCCGGAACCTGAGGATTCCTCTCCAGTGCTGACATCGACCTTGGGGTACTTCTGGAGTCTCCCCAGGGGAGTCAGTCCTCGTCTCGAGTGGGGGCATGCACGTGCGCTTTCCTCCCGAGCTGTAGCAGCAGTGTCACGATTCCCTTCGCGTGGATCAAGGGATCTGTGGCTTTCCCTCGAGGCTTTCCCACGAGGCTTTCCCACAGGGCTGTCCCTACGTACCACCGTTGTGTGATTCGATCCTCGGCTTGAAAGTCGAGGCAGTGCAGGGAAAACAGGTTTCCCCTGGAATGGACTGAGACATCTGGCGGGACTCTGGGAATGGGTGGCACGACCCTTGAGTCCCTCTCGCCTTTCACTGGTGTAGAGCGCCTCCTCTTGAGATGCAACGGGAACGCCGGGAATTCTTTCCCGACCCTGCAGGGAAAGGATCCCACCTCTCGAGCTAGGAGGCGGTAAACGGGGCTCCTCTGGATGTGGGCGGGACGCTCGTGCTTCCTCTCGTGTGGAGACAGGTATATCCGGGGAACTTCTTGCGTTGCAGGAAGGGTGTGAAGGACCCTTTGGAAGTTTCCAGAGGGTAGGTGTGATTAGGCTCGAGACGCCTCAGCAGAAAGGAGCCTCAACTCGCCTGGAGGGGAGAATCCTCCTGGATTTTCTCGAGTTGCTGCAGGTGCTCTCGACATACGACGGGAATCTCAGGGACCCGCTCTGGTGGCCTCAGGAAAGGCCAGTCCACATGCACGTTGCTCGGGGCCTCTCGGGATTCCTCTCCCATCGATCCCGGGACCTAAGACCTTGTGTGGAGTCGGTGCCTGAACCTGAGGATTCCTCTCCAGTGCTGACATGGATCTTGGGTTACTTCTGGAGTCTCCCCAGGGGAGTCAGTCCTCGTCTCGTGTGGGGGCATGCAGTTGCGCTTTCCTTCAGAGCTGTAGCAGCAGTGTCACGCTTCCCTTCGCGTGGATCAAGGAATCTGTGGCTTTCCCTCGAGGTTTTCCCACGAGGCTTTCCCACGAGGCTTTCCCACGAGGCTTTCCCACAGGGCTGACCCACGTGTCACCGTCGTGTGAGTCGATCCTCGGCTTGAAAGTCGAGGCAGTGCAGGGAAAACAGGTTTCCCTGGAATGGACTGAGACATCTGGGGGACTCTGGGAATGGTGGCACGACACTGGAGTTCCTCTCGCCTTTCCTGTGGAGATCGCCTCCTCTTGAGATGCGAGGGGAATGCCGGGAATTCTTTCCCGACCACGCAGTGAAAGGATCCCTCCTCTCGAGCCATGAGGCTGAAACGAGGCTCCTCTGGATGTGGTGGGACTCTCGTGCTTCCTCTCGACTGGAGACAGGTATGTCGGGGAACTTCTTTAGTTGCAGCTAGGGTTTGAAGGCCCGTTTGTTAGTTCCAGACGCTTGTTGATAAGCCTCGAGACGCCTCATCGGATATGGGCCACATCTCGCCTGGAGGGAGAACCTCCTGGATTTTCTCGAGTTGCAGCAGGAGCTCTCGACTTAACGACTTGGACCTCAGAGACCCGCTCTGTTGGCCTCATGAAAGGCCAGTCCCCATGCAAGTTGCTCGGGGCACTCTCCACAGGAAACGCGAGAGGAAGTCCAGTGTCGTGCCACCATTCCCAGAGTCCCACAGATGTCTCAGTCCATTCCAGGGAAACCTGTTTTCCTTGCACTGCCTTGACTTTCAAGCCTAGGATCGACTCACACCACGGTGGCACGTGGGACAGCCCACTGGGAAAGCCTCGTGGGAAAGCCTCGTGGGAAAGCCTCGAGGGAAAGCCACAGATTCCTTGATCCACGCGAAGGGAAGCATGACACTGCTAGGGACCCACTCCCCTGGGGAGTCACTCTGGTGGCCTCAGGAAAGGCAGTCCCCATGCGAGTTGCTCGGGGCCTCTCGGGATTCCTCTCTCGTCGATGCCGGGGCCTAAGATCTTGTTTGGAGTCGGTGCCGGAACCTGAGGATTTCTGTCCAGTGCTGACATGGATCTTGGGTACTTCTGGAGTCTCCCCAGGGGAGTCAGTCCTCGTCCGAGTGGGGCATGCACGTGCGCTTTCCTCCAGAGCTGTAGCAGCAGAGTCTCGCTTCCCTTCGCGTGGATCAAGGGATCTGTGGCTTTCCCTTGAGACTTTACCACGAGGCTTTCCCACGGGGCTTTCCCATAGGGCTGTCCCACGTGCCACCGTGGTGTGAGTCGATGCTCGGCTTGAAATTCGAGGCAGTGCAGGGAAAAAACATTTCCCTGGAATGGACTGAGACATCTGTGGGACTCAGGTAATGTGTCACGACCCTGGAGTTCCCCTCGTCTTTCCTGTCGAAAGCGCCTCCTCTTGAGATGCGACCGGAACGCCGGGAATTCTTTCCCGAACACGCAGGGAAAGGATCCCTCCTCTCGAGCTAGGAGGCGGGCACGGGGCTCCTCTGGATGTGGCCGGGACTCTCGAGCTTCCTCTCGAGTGGAGACGGGTATGTCGGGGAACTTTTTAGTTGCAGTAAGGATGTGAAGGACCCTTTGTAAGTTCCAGAGTTTAGGTGTGATTGGCCTCGAAACGCCTCAGTGGAAATGGGCCTCATCTCGCCTGGAAGGGAGAACCTCCAGGATTTTCTCGAGTTGCGATAGGTGCTCTCGACTTACGACGGGGACCTCAGGTACCTGCTCTGGTGGCCTTTGGAAAGTCCAATCCCTATGCGAGTTGCTCGGGCCTCTCGGGATTCCTCTCCCGTCGATGCCGGGCCTACGATCTCGTGTGGAGTGGGTGCCGGAACCTGAGGATTCCTCTCCAGTGCTGACATGGATGTTGGGGTACTTCTGGAGTCTCCCCAGGGGAGTCAGTCCTCGTCTCGAGTGGGGCATGCACGTGCGATTTCCTCCCGAGCTGTAGCAGCATTGTCGCGCTTCCCTTCGGGTGGATCAAGGGTTATGTGGCTTTCCCTTGAGGCTTTCACACGAGGCTTTCCACGAGGCTTTCCCACAGGGCTGTCCCACGTGCCATCGCGGTGTGAGTCAATCCTCGGCTTGAAAGTCGAGGCAGTGCAGGGAAACAGGTTTCCCTGGAATGGCCTGAGACATCTGGGGGACTCTGGGAATGGTGGCAAGACCCTGGAGTTCCTCTCGCCATTCCTGTGGTTGCGCCTCCTCTTGAGATGCGAGGGAACGCCGGGAATTCTTTCCGGATAACGCAGGGAAAGGATCCTTCCTCTCGAGCTATGACACTGAAACGGGCCCTCTGGATGTGGGCAAGATCTCGTGCTTCCTCTCGAGTGGAGAGGGGTATTTCGGGGAACTCCTTGAGTTGCAGCTAGGGTTTGAAGGGCCGTTTGTTAGTTCCAGACGCTGTGTTGATTAGCCTCAAGATGCCTCATCGATATGGGCCATATCTCGCCTGGAGGG
>NW_017218955.1:0-11645 GCF_001704415.2 Capra hircus | reverse complement strand
CGATTGGAGTTCCTCTCGCTTTCTGTGGAGAGCGCCTCTCTTGAGATGCGACGGGAACGCGGAATTCTTTCCCGACCACGCAGGGAAAGGATCCTCCTCTCGAGCTAGCAGGTGGAAACGGGGCCACTCTGGATATGGGCGGGACCCTCGCTTCCTCTTGAGTGGAACGGGTATGTCGGGGAACTTCTTGAGTTGCAGCAAGGGTGTGAAGGACCCTTTGGAAGTTCCAGGTTAGGTGTGAATTAGCCTCGAGCCCGCGGGGAAATGGGCCTCATCTCGCCTGGAGGGGAGAACCTTTGGATTTTCTCGAGTTGCGGCAGGTGCTCTCGACTTACGACGGGGACCTCAGGGACCCGCTTGGTGCCTCAGGAAAGGCCAGTCCCCATGCGAGTTGCTCGGGGCCTCTCGGGATTCCTCTCCCGTCGATGCGGGGCCTAAGACCTTGTGTGGAGTCAGTGCCGGAACCTGAGGATTCCTCTCCAGTGCTGACATGGATCTTGGGGTACTTCTGGAGTCTCCCCAGGGAGTCAGTCCTCGTCTCGAGTGGGCATGCACGTGCGTGCCTCTCGAGCTGTAGCAGCAGTGTCTCTTCCTACGCGTGGATCAAGGGATCTGTGGCTTTCCTCGAGCTTTCCCACGAGCTTTCCACGAGGCTTTCCACAGGGCTGTCCAACGTGCCATCGTGGTGTGAGTCCTCGGCTTGAAAGTCGAGGCAGTGCAGGGAAAACAGGTTTCCCTGGAATGGACTGAGACATCTGGGGACTCTGGGAATGGGGCCTGATACTGGAGTTCCTCTCGCCTTTCCTGTGGAGAGGCCTACTCTTGAGATGAGACGGGAACGCTAGGAATTCTTTCCGACCACGCAGGGAAAGGATGCCTCCTCTCGAGCTAGCAGGTGGAAACGGAGCCTCTGGATATGGGCGGGACCTCGGTTCCTCTTGAGTGGAGACGGGTATGTCAGGGAACTTCTTGAGTTGCAGCAAGGGTGTGAAGGACCCTTTGGAAGTTCCAGAGTTTAAGGTGTGATTACGCCTCTTGTTGCCTCAGCGGAAATGGGCCTCATCGGCTGGAGGGGAGAACCTCCTGGATTTTCTCGAGTTGCGGCAGGTGCTCTCGACTTACGATGGGGGTCCTCAGGGACCGCTTCTGGTGGCTCAGGAAAGGCCAGTCCCATGCGAGTTGCTCGGGGCCTCTCGGATTCTCTCCTGTCGATGCCTGGGCCTAAGATCTGTGTGGAGTCGGTGCCAACCTGAATATTCCTCTCCAGTGCTGACATGGATCTTGGGGTACTTCTGGAGTCTCCCCAGGGGCAGTCAGTCCTCGTACTCAGTGGGGGCATGCACGTGCGCTTTCCTCCCGAGCTGTAACAGCAGAGTCACGCTTCCCTTCGCGTAGAACAACGGATCTGTGGCTTTCCCTCGAGGCTTTCCCAAGAGGCTATCCATCGAGGCTTTCCCACAGGGGTGTCCCACGTGCCACCTTGGTGTGAGTCGATCCTCGCTTGAAAGTCGAGGCAGTGCAGGGAAAACAGGTTTCCCTGGAATGCACTGAGACATCCAGGGGACTCTGGGAATGGTGGGCACGACCCTGGAGTTCCTCTCACGTTTCCGGTGGAGAGCGCCTCCTCTTGAGATGCCTATGGGAACGCCGGGAATTCTTTCCCGACCACGGCAGGGAAAGGATCCTACTCTCGGGCTAGGAGCTGGAATCGGGGATCCTCTGGATGTTGGTCGGGACTCTCGTGCTTCCTCTCGAGTGCAGACGGGTATGTCGGGGAACTTCTAGAGTTGCAGCAAGGGTGTGAAGGACCCTTTGGAAGTTCCAGAGGTACGGTGTGATTAGCCTCGAGATACCTGAGCGGAAATAGGTCTCAGCTCGCCTGGAGGGGAGAACCTCCTGGATTTTCTCGAGTTGCGGCAGGTGCTCTCGACTTACGACGGGGACCTCAGGGACCCGCTCTGGTGGCCTCAGGAAAGGCCAGTCCCCATGCGAGTTGCTCTGGGGCCTCTCGGATTCCTCTCCCGTTGATGCAGGGGCCTAAGACCTTGTGTGGAGTCGGTGCCGGAACCTGAGGATTCCTCTCCAGTGCTGACATGGATCTTGGGGTACTTCTGGAGTCACCCCAGGGGTGTCAGTCCTCGTCTCGAGTGGGGCCATGCACGTGCGCTTTCCTCCCGAGTTTTAGCAGCAGTGTCACGCTTCCCTTCGCGTGGATCAAGGGATCTGTGGCTTTCCCCTCCAGGCTTTCCCACGAGGCTTTCCCACAGGGCTGCCCCACGTGCCACTGTGGTGTGAGTCGATCCTCGGCTTGAAAGTCGAGGCAGTGCAGGGAATACAGGTTCCCTGGAATGGACTGAGACATCTGGGGGACTCTGGGAATGCTGGCATGACCCGGAGTTCCTCTCGCCTTTCCTGTGGAGAGCGCCTCCTCTTGAGTTGCGACAGGAACTCCGGAATTCTTTTCTCGAGCACGCAGGGAAAGGATCCCTCCTCTCGAGCTAGGAGGTGGAAACGGGGCTCCTCTGGATGTGGTCGGGACTCTCGTGCTTCCTCTCGAGTGGAGACGGGTATGTCAGGGAACTTCTTGAGTTGCAGTAAAGGTGTGAAGGATCATTTGGAATTTCCATAGGTCAGGTGTGATTAGCCTCAGGACGCCTCAGCGGAAATGGGCCTCATCTCGCCTGGAGGGCAGAACCTCCTTGGATTTTCTCGAGTTGTGTCAGGTGCACTGGACTTACGACGGGGACCTCAGGGACGTGCCCTGGTGGCATCGGTAAAGGAAATTTCCTTGCGAGTTACTCGGGGGCCTCTCGGGATTCCTCTACCGTCGATGCCGGGGCCTAAGACCTTGTGTGGAGTCGGTGCCAGGACCTGAGGATTCCTCTCCAGTGCTGACATGGATCTTTGGGTACTTCTGGAATCTCCCCAGGGAAGTCAATCCTCGTCTAGAGTTGGGGCATGCACGTGCCTTTCCTCCCGAGCTGTAGCAGCAATGTCACGCTTCCCTTCGCATGGAACAAGGGATCTGGGGCATTCCCTCGAGGCTTTCCCAAACGCTTTCCCCCTGAGGCTTTCCACAGGGCTGTCCCACGTGCCACCGTGTTGTGAGTCGATCCTCGCTTGAAAGTCGAGGCAGTGCAGGGAAAACTGGTTTCCCTGGAATGGACTGAGGCATCTGGGGGACTCTGGGAATGGTGGCACGACCCTGGAGTTCGTCTCGCCTTTCCTGTGGAGATCGCCTGCTCTTGAGATGCGACGGGAACGCCGGGAATTCTTTCCCGACCACGCAGGGAAAGGATCCCTCCTCTCGAGATAGGAGGCGGAAACGGGGCTCCTCTGGATGTAGGCGGGACTCACGTGCTTCGTCTCGAGTGGAGACGGGTATGTCGGGGAACTTCTTGATTTGCAGCAAGGGTGTGAAGGACCCGTTGGAAGTTCCAGAGGTTAGGTGTGATTAGCCTCGAGACGCCTCTGCGGAAATGGGCCTCATCTCACCTGGAGGGGAGAACCTCTTGGATTTTCTCGAGTTGCGGCAGGTGCTCTCGACTTACGACGGGGACCTCAGGGACCCGCTTTGGTGGCCTCAGGAAAGGCCATTCCCCATGCGAGTTGCTCGGGGCTCTCGGGATTCCTCTCCCGTCGATGCCGGGGCCTAAAACCTTGTGTGGAGTCAGTGCCTGAACCTTAGGATTCCTCTCCAGTGCTGACATGGATCTTGGGTGTACTTCTGGAGTCTCCCCAGGGGAGTCAGTCCTCGTCTCCAGTGGGGACATGCACGTGCACGTGCCTCTCGAGCTGTAGCAGCAGTGTCACTCTTCCCTACGCGTGGATCAAGGGATCTGTGGCTTTCCCTCGAGGCTTTCCCACGAGGCTTTCCCACGAGGCTTTCTCACAGGGCTGTCCAACGTGCCATCGTGGTGTGAGTCCATCCTAGGCTTGAAAGTCGAGGCAGTGCAGGGAAAACAGGTTTCCCTGGAATGGACTGAGACATCTGGGGGACTCTGGGAATGGGGCCTGATACTGGAGTTCCTCTCGCCTTTCCTGTGGAGAGCGCCTACTCTTGAGATGAGACGGGAATGCTAGGAATTCTTTCCCGACCACGCAGGGAAAGGATGCCTCCTCTCGAGCTAGCAGGTGGAAACGGAGCCACTCTGGATATGGGCGGGACCCTCGGGTTCCTCTTGAGTGGAGACGGGTATGTCAGGGAACTTCTTGAGTTGCAGCAAGGGTGTGAAGGACCCTTTGGAAGTTCCAGAGTTTAAGTGTGATTACCCTCTTGTTGCCTCAGCGGAAATGGGCCTCATGTCGGCTGGAGGGGAGAACATCCTGGATTTTCTCGGAGTTGCGGCAGGTGCTCTCGACTTACGATGGGGTCCTCAGGGACCCGCTCTGGTGGCCTCAGGAAAGGCCAGTCCCCATGCGAGTTGCACGGGGCCTCTCGGGATTCCTCTCCTGTCGATGCCTGGGCCTAAGATCTTGTGTGGAGTCGGTGCCGGAACCTGAATATTCCTCTCCAGTGCTGACATGGATCTTGGGGTACTTCTGGAGTCTCCCCAGGGCAGTCAGTCCTCTACTCAAGTGGGGGCATGCACGTGCGCTTTCCTCCCGAGCTGTAACAGCAGAGTCACGCTTCCCTTCGCGTGGAACAACGGATCTGTGGCTTTCCCTCGAGGCTTTCCCAAGAGGCTATCACTCGAGGCTTTCCCACAGGGGTGTCCCACGTGCCACCGTGGTGTGAGTCGATCCTCGGCTTGAAAGTCGAGGCAGTGCAGGGAAAACAGGTTTCCCTGGAATGGACTGAGACATCCAGGGGACTCTGGGAATGGTGGCACGACCCTGGAGTTCCTCTCACGTTTCCGGTGGAGAGCGCCTCCTCTTGAGATGCTACTGGAACGCCGGGAATTCTTTCCCGACCACGCAGGGAAAGGATCCTCCTCTCGGGCTAGGAGCTGGAATCGGGGATCCTCTGGATGTTGGCGGGACTCTCGTGCTTCCTCTCGAGTGCAGACGGGTATGTCGGGGAACTTCTAGAGTTGCAGCAAGGGTGTGAAGGACCCTTTGGAAGTTCCAGAGGTACGGTGTGATTAGCCTCGAGATACCTGAGCGGAAATAGGTCTCAGCTCGCCTGGAGGGGAGAACCTCCTGGATTTTCTCGAGTTGCGGCAGGTGCTCTCGGCTTACGACGGGGACCTCAGGGACCCGCTCTGGTGGCCTCAGGAAAGGCCAGTCCCCATGCGAGTTGCTCTGGGGCCTCTCGGGATTCCTCTCCCGTTGATGCAGGGGCCTAAGACCTTGTGTGGAGTCGGTGCCGGAACCTGAGGATTCCTCTCCAGTGCTGACATGGATCTTGGGGTACTTCTGGAGTCACCCCAGGGGTGTCAGTCCTCGTCTCGAGTGGGGCCATGCACGTGCGCTTTCCTCCCGAGTTTTAGCAGCAGTGTCACGCTTCCCTTCGGGTGGATCAAGGGATCTGTGGCTTTCCCTCCAGGCTTTCCCACGAGGCTTTCCCACAGGGCTGCCCCACGTGCCACTGTGGTGTGAGTCGATCCTCGGCTTGAAAGTCGAGGCAGTGCAGGGAATACAGGTTCCCTGGAATGGACTGAGACATCTGGGGGACTCTGGGAATGCTGGCATGACCCCGGAGTTCCTCTCGCCTTTCCTGTGGAGAGCGCCTCCTCTTGAGTTGCGACAGGAACTCCGGGAATTCTTTCTCGAGCACGCAGGGAAAGGATCCCTCCTCTCGAGCTAGGAGGTGGAAACGGGGCTCCTCTGGATGTGGTCGGGACTCTCGTGCTTCCTCTCGAGTGGAGACGGGTATGTCAGGGAACTTCTTGAGTTGCAGTAAAGGTGTGAAGGATCATTTGGAATTTCCATAGGTCAGGTGTGATTAGCCTCAGGACGCCTCAGCGGAAATGGGCCTCATCTCGCCTGGAGGGCAGAACCTCTTGGATTTTCTCGAGTTGTGTCAGGTGCACTGGACTTACGACGGGGACCTCAGGGACGTGCCCTGGTGGCATCGGTAAAGGAAATTTCCTTGCGAGTTACTCGGGGGCCTCTCGGGATTCCTCTACCGTCGATGCCGGGGCCTAAGACCTTGTGTGGAGTCGGTGCCAGGACCTGAGGATTCCTCTCCAGTGCTGACATGGATCTTTGGGTACTTCTGGAATCTCCCCAGGGAAGTCAATCCTCGTCTAGAGTTGGGGCATGCACGTGCCCTTTCCTCCCGAGCTGTAGCAGCAATGTCACGCTTCCCTTCGCATGGAACAAGGGATCTGGGGCATTCCCTCGAGGCTTTCCCAAAACGCTTTCCCCCTGAGGCTTTCCCACAGGGCTGTCCCACGTGCCACCGTGTTGTGAGTCGATCCTCGGCTTGAAAGTCGAGGCAGTGCAGGGAAAACTGGTTTCCCTGGAATGGACTGAGGCATCTGGGGGACTCTGGGAATGGTGGCACGACCCTGGAGTTCGTCTCGCCTTTCCTGTGGAGATCGCCTGCTCTTGAGATGCGACGGGAACGCCGGGAATTCTTTCCCGACCACGCAGGGAAAGGATCCCTCCTCTCGAGATAGGAGGCGGAAACGGGGCTCCTCTGGATGTAGGCGGGACTCACGTGCTTCGTCTCGAGTGGAGACGGGTATGTCGGGGAACTTCTTGATTTGCAGCAAGGGTGTGAAGGACCCGTTGGAAGTTCCAGAGGTTAGGTGTGATTAGCCTCGAGACGCCTCTGCGGAAATGGGCCTCATCTCACCTGGAGGGGAGAACCTCTTGGATTTTCTCGAGTTGCGGCAGGTGCTCTCGACTTACGACGGGGACCTCAGGGACCCGCTTTGGTGGCCTCAGGAAAGGCCATTCCCCATGCGAGTTGCTCGGGGCCTCTCGGGATTCCTCTCCCGTCGATGCCGGGGCCTAAAACCTTGTGTGGAGTCAGTGCCTGAACCTTAGGATTCCTCTCCAGTGCTGACATGGATCTTGGGTGTACTTCTGGAGTCTCCCCAGGGGAGTCAGTCCTCGTCTCCAGTGGGGACATGCACGTGCACGTGCCTCTCGAGCTGTAGCAGCAGTGTCACTCTTCCCTACGCGTGGATCAAGGGATCTGTGGCTTTCCCTCGAGGCTTTCCCACGAGGCTTTCCCACGAGGCTTTCTCACAGGGCTGTCCAACGTGCCATCGTGGTGTGAGTCCATCCTAGGCTTGAAAGTCGAGGCAGTGCAGGGAAAACAGGTTTCCCTGGAATGGACTGAGACATCTGGGGGACTCTGGGAATGGGGCCTGATACTGGAGTTCCTCTCGCCTTTCCTGTGGAGAGCGCCTACTCTTGAGATGAGACGGGAATGCTAGGAATTCTTTCCCGACCACGCAGGGAAAGGATGCCTCCTCTCGAGCTAGCAGGTGGAAACGGAGCCACTCTGGATATGGGCGGGACCCTCGGGTTCCTCTTGAGTGGAGACGGGTATGTCAGGGAACTTCTTGAGTTGCAGCAAGGGTGTGAAGGACCCTTTGGAAGTTCCAGAGTTTAAGTGTGATTACCCTCTTGTTGCCTCAGCGGAAATGGGCCTCATGTCGGCTGGAGGGGAGAACATCCTGGATTTTCTCGAGTTGCGGCAGGTGCTCTCGACTTACGATGGGGTCCTCAGGGACCCGCTCTGGTGGCCTCAGGAAAGGCCAGTCCCCATGCGAGTTGCACGGGGGCCTCTCGGGATTCCTCTCCTGTCGATGCCTGGGCCTAAGATCTTGTGTGGAGTCGGTGCCGGAACCTGAATATTCCTCTCCAGTGCTGACATGGATCTTGGGGTACTTCTGGAGTCTCCCCAGGGCAGTCAGTCCTCTACTCAAGTGGGGGCATGCACGTGCGCTTTCCTCCCGAGCTGTAACAGCAGAGTCACGCTTCCCTTCGCGTGGAACAACGGATCTGTGGCTTTCCCTCGAGGCTTTCCCAAGAGGCTATCACTCGAGGCTTTCCCACAGGGGTGTCCCACGTGCCACCGTGGTGTGAGTCGATCCTCGGCTTGAAAGTCGAGGCAGTGCAGGGAAAACAGGTTTCCCTGGAATGGACTGAGACATCCAGGGGACTCTGGGAATGGTGGCACGACCCTGGAGTTCCTCTCACGTTTCCGGTGGAGAGCGCCTCCTCTTGAGATGCTACTGGAACGCCGGGAATTCTTTCCCGACCACGCAGGGAAAGGATCCTCCTCTCGGGCTAGGAGCTGGAATCGGGGGATCCTCTGGATGTTGGCGGGACTCTCGTGGCTTCCTCTCGAGTGCAGACGGGTATGTCGGGGAACTTCTAGAGTTGCAGCAAGGGTGTGAAGGACCCTTTGGAAGTTCCAGAGGTACGGGTGTGATTAGCCTCGAGATACCTGAGCGGAAATAGGTCTCAGCTCGCCTGGAGGGGAGAACCTCCTGGATTTTCTCGAGTTGCGGCAGGTGCTCTCGGCTTACGACGGGGACCTCAGGGACCCGCTCTGGTGGCCTCAGGAAAGGCCAGTCCCCATGCGAGTTGCTCTGGGGCCTCTCGGGATTCCTCTCCCGTTGATGCAGGGGCCTAAGACCTTGTGTGGAGTCGGTGCCGGAACCTGAGGATTCCTCTCCAGTGCTGACATGGATCTTGGGGTACTTCTGGAGTCACCCCAGGGGTGTCAGTCCTCGTCTCGAGTGGGGCCATGCACGTGCGCTTTCCTCCCGAGTTTTAGCAGCAGTGTCACGCTTCCCTTCGGGTGGATCAAGGGTCTGTGGCTTTCCCTCCAGGCTTTCCCACGAGGCTTTCCCCACAGGGGCTGCCCCACGTGCCACTGTGGTGTGAGTCGATCCTCGGCTTGAAAGTCGAGGCAGTGCAGGGAATACAGGTTCCCTGGAATGGACTGAGACATCTGGGGGACTCTGGAATGCTGGCATGACCCGGAGTTCCTCTCGCCTTTCCTGTGGAGAGCGCCTCCTCTTGAGTTGCGACAGGAACTCCGGGAATTCTTTCTCGAGCACGCAGGGAAAGGATCCCTCCTCTCGAGCTAGGAGGTGGAAACGGGGCTCCTCTGGATGTGGTCGGGACTCTCGTGCTTCCTCTCGAGTGGAGACGGGTATGTCAGGGAACTTCTTGAGTTGCAGTAAAGGTGTGAAGGACATTTGGAATTTCCATAGGTAGGTGTGATTAGCCTCAGGACGCCTCAGCGGAAATGGGCCTCATTCGCCTGGAGGGGAGAACCTCTGGATTTTCTCGAGTTGTGTCAGGTGCTGACTTACGACGGGGACCTCAGGGACGGCCTGGTGGCATCGGTAAAGGAAATTTCCTTGCGAGTTACTCGGGGGCCTCTCGGGATTCCTCTACCGTCGATGCCGGGGCCTAAGACCTTGTGTGGAGTCGGTGCCAGGACCTGAGGATTCCTCTCCAGTGCTGACATGGATCTTTTGGGTACTTCTGGAATCTCCCCAGGGAAGTCAATCCTCGTCTAGAGTTGGGGCATGCACGTGCCCTTTCCTCCCGAGCTGTAGCAGCAATGTCACGCTTCCCTTCGCGTGGAACAAGGGATCTGGGGCTTCCCTCGAGGCTTTCCCAAAACGCTTTCCCTGAGGCTTTCCCACAGGGCTGTCCACGTGCCACCGTGTTGTGAGTCGATCCTCGGCTTGAAAGTCGAGGCAGTGCAGGGAAAACTGGTTTCCCTGGAATGGACTGAGGCATCTGGGGGACTCTGGGAATGGTGGCACGACCCTGGAGTTCCTCTCGCCTTTCCTGTGGAGATCGCCTGCTCTTGAGATGCGACGGGAACGCCGGGAATTCTTTCCCGACCACGCAGGGAAAGGATCCCTCTCTCGAGATAGGAGGCGGAAACGGGGCTCCTCTGGATGTAGGCGGGACTCTCGTGCTTCGTCTCGAGTGGAGACGGGTATGTCGGGGAACTTCTTGATTTTGCAGCAAGGGTGTGAAGGACCCTTGGAAGTTCCAGAGGTTAGGTGTGATTAGCCTCGAGACGCCTCTGCGGAAATGGGCCTCATCTCGCCTGGAGGGGAGAACCTCTTGGATTTCTCGAGTTGCGGCAGGTGCTCTCGACTTACGACGGGGACCTCAGGGACCCGCTTTGGTGGCCTCAGGAAAGGCCATTCCCCATGCGAGTTGCTCGGGGGCCTCTCGGGATTCCTCTCCGTCGATGCCGGGGCCTAAAACCTTGTGTGGAGTCAGTGCCGGAACCTGAGGATTCCTCTCCAGTGCTGACATGGATCTTGGTGTCTCTGGAGTCTCCCCAGGGGAGTCAGTCCTCGTCTCGAGTGGGGCATGCACGTGCCTTTCCTCTCGAGCTGTAGCAGCAGTGTCACGCTTCCCTGCGTGGATCAAGGGATCTGTGGCTTTCCTCGAGGCTTTCCCACGAGGCTTTCCCACGAGGCCTTTCCACAGGGCTGTCCCACGTGCCACGTGGTGTGAGTCGATCCTCGCTTGAAAGTCGAGGCAGTGCAGGGAAAACAGGTTTCCCTGGAATGGACTGAGACATCTGGGGACTCTGGGAATGGTGGCTGAACTGAGTTCCTCTCGCTTTCCTGTGGAGAGCGCCTCTCTTGAGATGAGACGGGGAACGCCGGAATTCTTTCCCGACACGCAGGAAAGGATCCTCCTCTCGAGCTAGGAGGCGGAAACGGCTCCTCTCTGGATGTGGGCGGGACTCTCGGTTCCTCTTGAGTGGAGACGGGTATGTCGGGAACTTCTTGAGTTGCAGCAAGGGTGTGAAGGACCTTTGGAAGTTCCAGAGTTTAGTGTGATTAGCCTCGAGACCTCAGCGGAAATGGGCCTCATGTCGCCTGGAGGGGAGAACCTCCTGGATTTTCTCGAGTTGCGGCAGGTGCTCTCGACTTACGATGGGGCCTCAGGGACCCGCTCTGGTGGCTCAGGAAAGGCCAGTCCCCATGCGAGTTGCTCGGGGGCCTCTCGGGATTCCTCTCCCGTCGATGCGGGCCTAAGACCTTGTGTGGAGTCGGCGCCGGAACCTGATATTCCTCTCCAGTGCGACATGGATCTTGGGGTACTTCTGGAGTCTCCCAGGGAGTCAGTCCTCGTCTCGAGTGGGGGCATGCACGTGCGCTTTCCCCGAGCTGTAGCAGCAGTGTCACGCTTCCCTTCGCGTGGGATCTGATCTCGAGGCTTTCCCTTCCTCGAGGCTTTCCCAGGGGTGTCCCACGTGCCACCGTGGTGTGAGTCGATCCTCGGCTTGAAAGTCGAGGCAGTGCAGGGAAAACAGGTTTCCTGGAATGGACTGAGACATCAGGGGACTCTGGGAATGGTGGCACGACCTGGAGTTCTCTCTCGCGTTTCCTGTGGAGAGCGCCTCCTCTTGAGATGCGACGGGAGCCGGGAATTCTTTCCGACCAGGGAAAGGATCCTCCTCTCGAGCTAGGAGCGGAAACGGGGCCTCTGGATGTGGCGGACTCTCGTGCTTCCTCTCGAGTGGAGACGGGTATGTCGGGAACTTCTGAGTTGCAGCAAGGGTGTGAAGGACCCTTTGGAAGTTCCAGAGGTTAGTGTGATTAGCCTCGAGACCTGAGCGGAAATGGTCTCATCTCGCCTGGAGGGGAGAACCTCCTGGATTTTCTCGAGTTGCGGCAGGTGCTCTCGACTTACGACGGGGACCTCAGGGACCCGCTCTGGTGGCCTCAATGCGAGTTGCTCCTGGA
>NW_017218954.1:0-11645 GCF_001704415.2 Capra hircus | reverse complement strand
CTTGAGTTGCAGCAAGGGTGTGAAGGACCCTTTGGAAGTTCCAGATTTAGGTGTGATTAGCCTCGAGACGCCTCAGCGGAAATGGGCCTCATCTCGCCTGGGGGGAGAACCTCCTGGATTTTCTCGAGTTGCGGCAGGTGCTCTCGACTTACGACGGGGACCTCAGGGACCCGCTCTGGTGGCCTCAGGAAAGGCCAGTCCCCATGCGAGTTGCTCGGGGGCCTCTCGGGATTCCTCTCCCGTCGATGCCGGGCCTAAGACCTTGTGTGGAATCGGTGCCGGAACCTGAGGATTCCTCTCCAGTGCTGACATGGATCTTGGGTACTTCTGGAGTCTCCCCAGGGGAGTCAGTCCTCGTCTCGAGTGGGGCATGCACGTGCGCTTTTCCGAGCTGTAGCAGCAGTGTCACGCTTCCCGCGTGGATCAAGGGATCTGTGGCTTTCCCTCGAGGCTTTCCCAGGCTTTCCCACGAGGCTTTCCCACAGGGCTGTCCCACGTGCCACCGTGGTGTGAGTCGATCCTCGGCTTGAAAGTCGAGGCAGTGCAGGGAAAACAGGTTTCCCTGGAATGGACTGAGACATCTGGGGGGACTCTGGGAATGGTGGCCGACCCTGGAGTTCCTCTCGCCTTTCCTGTGGAGAGCGCCTCCTCTTGAGATGCGACGGGAACGCCGGGAATTCTTTTCCGGCAGGGAAAGGATCCCTCCTCTCGAGCTAGGAGGCGGAAACGGGGCTCCTCTGGATGTGGGCGGGACTCTCGTGCTTCCTCTCGAGTGGAGACGGGTATGTCGGGAACTTCTTGAGTTGCAGCAAGGGTGTGAAGGACCCTTTGGAAGTTCCAGAGGTTAGGTGTGATAGCCTCGAGACGCCTCCGCGGAAATGGGCCTCATCTCGCCTGGAGGGGAGAACCTCCTGGATTTTCTCGAGTTGCGGCTAGGTGCTCTCGACTTACGACGGGGACCTCAGGGACCCGCTCTGGTGCCCTCAGGAAAGGCCAGTCCCCATGCGAGTTGCTCGGGGGCCTCTCGGGATTTCCTCTCCCGTCTGATGCGGGGCCTAAGATCTTGTGTGGAGTCGGTGCCGGAACCTGAGGATTCCTCTCCAGTGGCTGACATGGATCCTGGGGTACTTCTGGAGTCTCCCCAGTGGAGTCAGTCCTCGTCTCGAGTGGGGGCATGCACGTGCGCTTTCCTCCCGAGCTGTAGAGCAGTGTCACGCTTCCCTTCGCGTGGATCAAGGGATCTGTGGATTCCCTCGAGGCTTTCCCACGAGGCTTTCCCACGAGGCTTTCCCACAGGGCTGTCCCACGTGCCACCGTGGTGTGAGTCGATCCTCGGCTTGAAATGTCGAGGCAGTGCAGGGAAAACAGGTTTCCCTGGAATGGACTGGAGACATCTGGGGACTCTGGGAATGGTGGCACGACCCTGGAGTTCCTCTACGCCTTTCCTGTGGAGAGCGCCTTCCTCTTGAGATGCGACGGGAACGCCGGGAATTCTTTCCCGACCACGAGGGAAATGGATACCTCCTCTCGAGCTAGGAGGCGGAAAAGGGGCTCCTCTGGATGTGGGCGGGACTCTCGTGCTTCCTCTCGAGTGGAGACGGGTATGTCGGGGAACTTCTTGAGTTGCAGCAAGGGTGTGAAGGACCCTTTGGAAGTTCCAGAGGTCAGGTGTTATAAGCCTCGAGTCGCCTCTGCGGAAATGGGCCTCATCTCGCCTGGAGGGGAGAACATCCTGGATTTTCTCGAGTTGCGGCAGGTGCTCTCGACTTACGACAGGGACCTCAGAGACCCGCTCTGGTGGCCTCAGTAAAGACCAGTCCCCATGCGAGTTACTCAGGGGCCTCTCGGGGTTCCTCTCCCGTCGATGCCAGGGCCTAAGACCTGTGTGGAGTCGGTGCCGGAACCTGAGGATTCCTTTGCCAGTGCTGACAAGGATCTTGGGGTACTTCTCCAGTCTCCCCACGGGAGTCAGTCCTCATCTCGAGTGGGGGCATGCACGTGCGCTTTCCTCCCGAGCTGTAGCAGCAGTGTCACGCTTCCCTTCGCCTGGATCAAGGTATCTGCGGCTTTCCCTCGAGGCTTTGCCACGAGTCTTTTCCTCGAGGCTTTCCCACGAGACTTTCCCAAAAGGGCTGTCCCACGTGCCACTGTGTTGTGTGTCGATCCCTAGGCTAGAAAGTCGAGGCAGTGCAGGAGAAACAGGTTTCCCATGGAATGGACTGAGACATCTGGGGGCCTCTGGGAATGGGTGCACGAATCTGGAGTTCCTCTCGCCTTTCCTGTGGAGAGCGCCTCCTCTTGAGATGAGACGGGAACTCCCGGGAATACTTGACCGACCACTCAGGTGAAAGGATCCCTCCTCTCGAGCTAGGAGGCAGTAACGGGGCTCCTCTGGATGTGGGCGGGACTCTCGGCTTCCTCTCGAGTGGAGACGGGTATGTGGGGGAAGCTTCTTGAGTTGCAGCAAGGGCATGAAGGACCCTTTGTAAGTTCCATAGGTTTAGGTGTGATTAGCCTCGTGACGCCTCAGCGGTAATGGGCCTCATCTCGCCTGGAGGGTAGAACCTCCTGGATTTTCTCGAGTTGCGGCAGGTGCCCTCGACTTACGACGGGGACCTCAGGGACCCGCTCTGGTGCCCTCAGGAAAGGCCAGGCCCCATGCGAGTTGCTCGACGGCCTCTCGGGATTCCTCTCCCGTCTATGCCGGGGCCTAAGATCTTGTGTGGAGTCGGTGCCAGAACCTGAGGATTCCTCTCCGGTGCTGACATGGATCTTGGGGTACTTCTGAGGTCTCCCCGGGGAGTCAGTCCTCGTCTCGAGGGGAGGCTTGCACGTGGGCTTTCCTCCCGAGCTGTAGCAGCAATGTCACGCTTTCCTTCACGTGGATCAAGGGATCTGTGGCTTTCCCTCGAGGCTTTCACACGAGGCTTTCCCAAGAAGCTTTCCCACAGGGCTGTCCCACGTGCCACCGTGGTGTGAGTCGATCCTCGGCTTGAAAGTCGAGGCAGTGCAGGGAAACAGGTTTCCCTGGAATGGACTGAGACATCTGGGGGACTCTGCGAATGGTGGCACGACACTGGAGTTCCTCTCGCCTTTCCTGTGGAGAGCGCCTCCTCTTGAATTGCGACGGGAACTCGGTGAATTCTTTCCAGACAACGCACGGAAAGGATCCCACCTCTGAAGCTAAGAGGCAGAAATGGGGCTCCTCTGGATATGGGTGGGACTCTCGTGCTTCCTCTCGAGTGCAGACGGGTATGTCGGAGAATTTCTTGAGTTGCAGCAAGGGTGTGAAGGACCCTTTGGAAGTTCCAGAGGTTAGGTGTGATTAGCCTCAAGACGCCTCAGCGGAAATGGGCCTCATCTTGCCTGGAGGGGAGAACCTCCTGGATTTTCTCGAGTTGGGGCAGGTGCTCTCGACTTATGACGGGGACCTCAGGGACCCGCTCTGATGGACTCAGTAAAGGCCAGTCCACATGCGCGTTGCTCAGGGGCCTCTCGGGATTCCTCTCCCGTCGATGCCGGGGCCTACGACCTTGTGTGAATTCGGTGCCGGAACTTGAGGATTCCTCTCCAGTGCTGACATGGATCTTGGGGTAATTCTGGAGTCTCCCCAGGGGAGTCAGTCGTAGTCTCGAGTGGGGGCATGCACGTGCGATTTCCTCCAGAGCTGTAGCAGTAGTGTCACGCTTCCATTCGCGTGGATCAAGGGATCTGTGGCTTTCCCTAGAGACTTTCCCACGAGGCTTTCCCACGGGGCTTTCCCACGAGGCTTTCCCACAGGGCTGTCCCACGTGCCACCGTGGTGTGAGTCGATCCTCGGCTAGAAAGTCAAGGCAGTGCAGGGAAAACAGGTTTCCCTGGAATGGACTGAGACATCTGGGGGACGCTGCGAATGGTGGCACGACCCTTGAGTTCCTCTCGCCTTTCCTGTGGAGAGCGCCTCATCTTGAGATGCGACGGGAACGCCGGGAATTCATTCCCAACCACACAGGGAAAGGATCCCTCCTCTCGAGCAACGAGCCGGAAACGGAGCTCCTCTGGATGTGGCCGGGACCCTCGTGCTTCCTCTTGAGTGGAGACGGGTATGTCGGGGAACTTCTTGAGTTGCAGCATGACTGTGAAAGACTCTTTAGAAGTTTCCAGAGTTCACGTGTGATTAGCCTGGAGACACATCAGTGGAAACGGGCCTCATCTCACCTGCATGGTGAGAACCTCCTGGATTTTACCGAGTTGCGGCAGGTGCTCTCGACTTACGACGGGGACCTCATGGACCCGCTCTGGTTACCTCAGGAAAGGCCAGTCCCCATGTGAGTTGCTAGAGGTCCTGTCGCTATTCCTCTCCCGTCGATGCCAGGGCCTAAGACCTTGTGTGGAGTCGGGGCCGGAACCTGAGGATTCCTCTCCAGGGCTGACATGCATCTTGGGGTATTTCTGGAGTCTCCCCAGGGGAGTCAGTTCTCGTCTCGAGTAGGGGCATGCACGTGCGCTTTCCTCCCGTGCTGTAGCAGCAGTGTCATGCTTCCTGTCGCGTGGATTAAGGGATCTGTGGCTTTCCCTCGGAGGCTTTCCCACGAGGCTTTCCCACAGGGTTGTCACACGTGCCACCAGGTGTGAGTCGATCCTCAGCGTGAAAGTCGAAGCAGTGCAGGGAAAACAGGATCCTCTGGAATGGACTGAGACATCTGGGGGACTCTTGGAATGGTGGCACGACCCATGAGTTCCTCTCGCCTTTCCTGTGCAGCTCGCCTCCTCTTGAGATGCGTCGAAACGTCGGGAATTCTTTCCCGAGGAAGCAGGGAAGGATCCCTCATCTCGAGCTTGGAGGAGGAAACGGAGCTCCTCTGGCGGTTGCCGGACCCTCGTTGCTTCCTCTGGAGTGGAGACGGGTATGTCGGGGAACTTCTTGAGTTTTAGCAAGGGTGTTTAGGACACTTTGGAAGTTCCAGAGTTTAGTTGTGATTACTCTCGAGACGCCGCAGAGAAAATGGGCCTCATCTCGACTGGAGCAGAGAACCTCCTGGATTTTCTCGAGTTGCGGCAGGTACTCTCGACATACGACCGTGACCTCAGGGACAGTGTAGCAGATGTGTCACGCTTCCCGTCCCGGGGATCAAGGGATCTGTGGCTTTCCCTCGAGGCTTTCTCACAGGGCTGTCCCACATGCCACCATGGTGTGAGTGGATCCTCGGCGTGAAAGTTGAGGCAGTGCTGGGAAAACGGGTTCCTCTAAAATGGACTGAGACATCTGGGGGACTCTTGAAATGGTGGCACGACCCTGGAGTTCCTCTTGCCTTTCCTATTGAGAACCCTTGCTCTTGAGATGCCATAGGGAACGCCGAAAAATCTTTCCTGACTAAGCAGGATAGGATCCTTCATCTCGGAAACGGGGTTCCTCTGAATGTGGGCGGGACCCTCGTGCTTCCTCTCGTGTGGAGACGGGTATGTCGGGGAACTTCTTGAGTTGCAGCAAGGACCCTTTTTAATTTCCAGAGGTTAGGTGTGATGAGCCTCCAGACACCTCAGAGGAAATGGGCCTCATCCCGCCTGGAGGGGAGAACCTCCTGGATTTTACCCAGTTGCGGCAGGTGCTCTCGAGTTACGACGGGTCCTCAGGGACCCGCTCTGGTGGCCTCAGGAAAGGCCAGTCCCCATGCGAGTTACCAGGGGGCCTTTAGGGATTCCTCTCCCATCGATGCCGGTGCCTAAGACCTTGTGTGGAGTCGGGGCCAGACCCTGAGGATGCCTCTCCAGTGCTGACATGAATCTTTCCGTACTTCTGGAGTCTCACCAGGGGAGTCAGTCCTCATCTCGTGTGGGGGCATGCACCTGCCATTTCCTCACGACCTGCAGCAGCAGTGTCACGCTTGCCGACGTGTGGATCAAGGGATCTGTCGCTTTCCATTGAGGCTTTCCCACGAGGCTTTCCAACAGGGCTGTCCCACGTGCCACGGTGGTGTGAGTCGATCCTCGGCGTGAACGTCGAGGCAGTGCAGGGAAAACAGTTTCTTCTGGAATGGACTTAGACATCTGGGGGACTCTTGGAATGCTGGCAAGGCCCTGGAGTTCCTCTCGTCTTTCCTGTGGAGAGCGCCTCCTCTTGAGATGCGACGGGAAGGCCGGGAATTCTTTCCCGACGACAAAGGGAAAGGATCCCTCTTCTCGAGCTACGAGGCGGAAACGGGGCTCCGCTGGATATGGGCGGGAACCTCGTCCTTCCTCTCGAGTGGATATGGGTATGTCGGAGAACTTCTTGACTTGCAGCAAGGGTGTGAAGGACCCTTTGGAAGTTCCAGAGGTTAGGTGTGATTAGCCTCGAGACGCCTCAGCGGAAATGGGCCTCATCTCGCCTGGAGGGGAGAACCTCCTGGATTTTCTCGAGTTGTGGCAGGTGCTCTCGAGTTACGACGGAGACCTCAGGGACCCGCTCTGGTGACCTCAGGAAAGGCCAGTCCCCATGCGAGGTGCTAGGGGGCCTCTCAGGATTCCTCTCCGGTCGATGCCGGGGCCTAAGACCTTGTGTGGAGTCGGGACCGGAACCTGAGGATTCCTCTCCAGTGCTGACATGGATCTTGGCGTACTTCTGGAGTCTCCCAAGCTTGCGTCAGTCCTCGGCTCGAGTGGGGTCATGCACGTGCGCTTTCCTCCCGAGCGGTAGCAGCAGTGTCACGCTTCCCTTCTCGTGGATCAAGGAATCTGTGGCTTTCCCTGGAGTCTTTCCCATGAGGCTTTCCCACAAGGCTATTCCACTTGCCACCATGGTGTGAGTCGATCCTCGGCGTGAAAGTCGAACCAGTGCAGGGAAAACAGGAACCTCCTTCCCCACAGTAGGGGATACACTGTCCCCTTGGGCGGGTATCTCCAGGGCACTCGCGCTGGGGGGTTGCCCGCGGAGGTGCGGGCCTCAGGCTCCACGTGAGAAAAGCCCCAAATGGCATTAGCTGCCAGTCCAGACGCTGGGCCCCTCAGGTCTCTGGCCCGGAGCCTTGGGCTCCAGGCAACTCAAAGCCCTCGGGGGTGGCACTCTGGGACTGCTGTAGGGAAAGGATGCCAAGAGCCCACGGAGGAGTTGGGGAGGGGGCATGGGGGAAACGGAGGCGAGGACAGCGAGGGATCTAGGTGGAGGCGCTGGAGAGAGCGTCTGGTGTCCCGGAATGCCTCGGAGGAGCCAGCGGGGGACAGTCGAGGACCAGGGACCTGTGGAATGTGAAAAGGCGGGAAATCTCAGAGCAAGGCAGGCTGGGAAAGGGGGCGTTGGTGGCCAATTCAAAGGGACCTAGGGGCTGTTTCCTGGGCGGTGAGTTCCCTTGGCACTGCTGAGGGCCCCTGATTGATCCACTCGGGGTTGAACCCACCCCCCGCTGCGAGGGAGGGCCACAAACCAAAGCCCCCGAACTGCCCGCCCACCCCAACGGGGATCTTGGCGGTCCAGGGCACAGCCGTGCCCGGGAAAAGCCCACTCGCTCCACGGGACTCCGTCCAGGGTCTCTGCTTGGAAAGAGGCCAGGGGCGGCCCCCTCCATCTACCCACCCAAACCCTATTGACGTCAATGGTGGCGGAGACGCCTCCCGTTCTCCAGAGTCCTGAGCTGCTGGGTCCCCGCCCACTCGGCCAGCAGTCTGCAGCGTGCCCGTGTGCCTCTCCCACCATGGCTTCGTCCGGCTCCTCCAGCACCTCAAGCGGTACGTTTGCCCTCGGTCCCTGTGGTCGGATCACATCTCAGGGGATTTGCGGGTGGCCTGGGCAAGGGCTCTCGGCCAATGTGTTGACCCCCCTCCCACCCGAGAACGGCTGGGACCGATCGGCCAGGCCCGGGGTTCCGAGGCGTCAGGTGTGCCCAAATTCGGAGGGCGTGGCATCGTTCGTTCATCTTGCTCCTTTGGCACACACATGGCTTCTCCGTTCTCTTTTCTGGGAAGACAGTGTTGTTTCAGGGGGCGTGCTGCGGGGGGCGGGGGCCGGGGTTGGGGGGTGGTGGGAGCGGGTGCTTTGCTGGGATGAGGCCCTTTATCCTCACATCTTCATGTGGGAATGGGAGTCGGGGAGCTCTGTGGCCTTGCTGCCTTCAGTGGCTTCCTCTGCACAGGGGCCTAGTGGCTTCTGCCTTTTGTCAGGCGTTACGGGGTTTGGGCGTCGCTTTGGTGGCCTTGGCCTTAGCCTTGGCCTGGGCCTTGGCCTTGCCCTTGGCGTTGCTGTTGCCCTTGCCTTTGGTCTTGGGCTTGGCCGACTTGCCTGCCTTGAACTTGAACTTTGACCTTGACTTGAACTTTGACCTGCCCTTGAACTTGAACTTGAACTTGAACTTCCTTGAACTTGACCTTGAACCTTGAACTTGAACTTGAACTTGACTACTTGAACTTGAACTTGACCTTGACTTGAACTTGAACTTGAACTTGAACATTGAACTTCGAACTTGAACTTGACCTTGAACCTTGAACTTGAACTTGACCTTCAACTTGACTGAACTTGAACTTGAACTTGAACTTGAACTTGACCTTGACCTTGAACTTGAACTTGAACTTGACCACTTGAACTTGAACCTTGCTTAACTTGAACTTGTACTTGAACTTCAACTTGAACTTGCTGACCTTTCTGACCTTGAACTTCAACTTGAACTTGAACTTGACCTTGACCCTTGAACTTGAACTTCACTTTGACTTGAACTTGACCTTGACCTTGACCTTGAACTTGACCCTGAACTTGACCTTGGCCTTGAACTTGAAGTTGACCTTGAACTTGAACTTAAACTTCACCTTGATCTTGAGCTTGAACTTGAACTTGAACTTGACCTTGAACTTGACCTTGACCTTGAACTTGAACTTGACCTTGACCTTGACCAACAACGGGAGACCTCGAGATTTGCTCAGAGCACCGGAGGTCCAGAAGCAGGGCCCTGTATCTCCCCTTCCCTTTGTGATCATTGCAAAGACATTCCTAGCTGATAGCGGGAGTGCCCCTGAAGAAGCAAGCAGTGGGAGTGTGTTTGACACGACTGTGTGCCTTCCTGGCCTCAGCTCCACAAGGGGCCTTTCCTCTCGAAGTAGGCCCCATGTCCCCTTGGGGAGGGTGTCATGCCTCTTTTCTCCTCACTGCCAAAGGGTGGAGCCAAGCTCGCTCTGTCAGAGGTACAAAAACAGCAATTGAATGGATTTTCAAGCTCTTGCTAGGCTGCACCCTTTCAGGGCCCACTTTACTGAAACAGGTGCTCTGTGGCCCCTGGTTGGGTATGCAGGTTCACAAACAGGGTGAGATCCTGTCCAAGCCAAGAATTTTCCTGAAAGACCTAGGCTCACTAGAGCTCTCCTCCAGAGCAAAGGGGATAGAGGAGATGTATGGAGGAGTCTTTGCCTTTCCCTGTGAGTGTGGGGCTAGTCCCTACGGCCCCAAGCTCAGGGATAACTGCCTCTAAGAAAGGAATGGCAAGAAGCACTATTCTTGGAGGTTGGGACAGGGAGTTCGCAGCATGTGGGGAAAGAAAGACTTCTTCGGGGAAGAAGAGGCAACCACCGGGGGTGTGTTTGCAAGCCTCTATTTGGAAGGAACAGGTTTGCTTATACAACTCAAGACCTCCAGATCTGCTCAGAGGACTGAAGTTCCAGAGACAGGGCCATGTATCTCCCCTTCCCTTTGAGATCCTTGCAAAGACATTCCTAGCAGATCGTGGGAGTGCCCATGAAGAAGCAAGCAGCGGGAGTGTGCTTGACATCACTGGCTGCCTACCTGGGCTCAGCTCCTCAAGGGGCCTTTCTCTCCTGGTAGGCCCTATGTCCCCTTTGGGAGAGGGTGGTGCCCTCTTCCCTCCACACTGCCAAAGGGTGGAGGTGGAGCAAACTCGTTCTCTCCGAGGTAAAAAAAAAAAAGACAAATTGGATGGATTTTTAAGCTCTTGCTATGCTGCACCCCTCCAGGACCCACTCGAGCAAAACAGGTGCCTGTGGCCCCTAGGTCGGGTATGCAGGTTCACACACCGGGTGGGATCCCGTCAAAGCCAAGAATTTTCCTGACAGACCTAGGCTCACTAGAGCTCTCCTCCAGAGGAAAGGGGACAGAAAAGACGTGTGTGTGGAGGTGGCTCTGCCTTTCCAGGTCCCAATCTCAGGGATAACTGCCCCTAAGAAAGGAACTGCTGCTGCTGCTGCTGCTAAGTTGCTTCAGTCCGTGTTCGACTCTGTGCGACGCCATAGACGGTAGCCCACTAGGCTCCCCCGTCCCTGGGATTCTCCAGGCAAGAACAGTAAGTGGGTTGCCATTGCCTTCTCCAATGCATGAAAGTGAAAATGAAAGTGCAGTCGCTCAGTCGTGTCCGACCCTCAGCGACCCCACGGACTGCAGCCTACCAGGCTTCTCCGTCCATAGGATTTTCTGAAAGGAACTGCAAGAAGCGCTTTTCCAGGAGGCTGGGAAAGGTGTTCGCAGGATGTGGGGAAAGAGAGCCTCCTTCGGGGAAGAATAGGCGGCCACTTGTTTTGTGTTGCAAAACCTCTATTTGGAAGGAACAGGTTAGCTTATACAAAGGGAGACCTCCAGATCTGCTCAGAGGACCAAAGTTGCAGAGGCAGGTCGGTGTATTTTCCCTTCACTTTGCGATCCTTGCAAAGACATTCCTTGCTGATAGATGATTCAGCAAGGGCCTTTGAGACTGTTGTTTTTCTTTCCTAGGTTCAAAGATTCCTTCAGTTCCTAATATAGATATCCTAGAAATTATCTGACCATCCGTGAAAATCTGATATGTCCTGGTCAAATGCTGTCAGTTATAATTCCAGTTATCATATTAAAGCATTTCAAGTCGCAGCAGTGACCAGATTACATTGTCAATTTCTATTTAATCAGGTTTTTAACCATGTCCTCTATGGTTTCACACTGATGCCTTTGCAGAAATACTGCTACTTCAAGATATATGGAATATACTTTTTTTAAGCTTACCGATAATTTGTTTGTTTGTTTGTTTGTTTGTCTTCTGGTAAGCTGGTACCAGATGGAATTTAGTCTCCTCTCTAGGTTAAGAGAACAAAGTTTTCTTAGAATGCAATTTTTGATAACAGACTATGGATTTCTTTACCTTTCATTGATTTATAATTGTTTTCATCATCTGTTTTTTTTACTTCGGGTAAAGTAAATAAGCCTTATTTAAGATTTTGGTACATGTAGGATGGACTAAGCTTTCCCCACTCTTGCAAGTTCCCTTAACCCTTCAGATTCTTCTCGTGGGACCAAGATCTCACTTTCCTCCAGAGGGACAATCCAAGCTTTTTATTAGTTGATCTGCCCCTGACATCAGAGTCCATTTGAGCACGAGTTGGCCTATAATTTAGGCATGAAACTATGACTACATAAAGAAAAGGTGACTTTATGATTCAGGGATGGCCATGATATGCCTTGCACTTCAGAGAAAATGGGTTAAAATGATTTTTTTTTCTTCAAAACTGCACAGCCAGTTCTTTCAGCATATGCAATTGAAAACATCTAGTCATTAGGTCAGTTTTCATTCCAATCCCAAAGAAAGGCAATGACAAAGAATATTCAAGCTGCTGCACAATTGCACTCATCTCACACACTAGTAAAGTAATGCTCAAAATTCTCCAAGTTCACATGAACTGTGAACTTCCAAATGTTCAAGAGGATTTAAAACATGCAGCAGAGAAACCAG
>NW_017218953.1:0-11645 GCF_001704415.2 Capra hircus | reverse complement strand
TGGGGTACTTCTGTAGTCTCCCAGGAGACAGTCTCGTCAGTCCTCGACTCGAGTGGGGGCATGCACGTGCGATTTCCTCCGAGCTGTAGCAGCAGTGTCACGCTTCCCATCGCCTGGATCAAGGGATCTGTGGCTTTCCCTCGAGGCTTTCCCACGAGGCTTTCCCACAGGCTTTCCCACAGGGCTGCCCCACGTGCCACGTGGTGTGAGTCGATCCTCGGCTTGAAAGTCGACGCAGTGCAGGGAAAACAGGTTTCCCTGGAATGGACTAGACATCTGGGGGACTCTGGGAATGGTGGCACGACCTGGAGTTCCTCTCGCCTTTCCTGTGGAGCCCACCTCCTCTTGAGATGCGAGGAGAACGCCGGGAATTCTTTCCCGAACACGCAGGGAAAGGTTCCCTCCTCTCAAGCTATGAGGCGGAAACGGGGCCCCTCTGGATGTTTACGGTACTCTCGTGCTTCCTCTTGAGTGGAGACCGGTATATCGGGGAACTTCTTGAGTTGCAGCAAGGGTGTGAAAGAACCTTTGGAGTTCCAGAGGTTAGGTGTGATTAGCCTCGAGACGCCTCAGCAGAAATGGGCCTCATCACACCTGGAGGGGAGAACCTCCTGGATTTTCTCGAGTTGCGGCAGGTGCTCTCGACTTACGACGGGGACCTCAGGGACCCGCTCTGGTGGCCTCAGGAAAGGCCAGTCCCATGCGAGTTGCTCCGGGGCCTCTCGGGATTCCTCTCCCGTCGATTGCGGGGCCTAAGACCTTTTGTGGAGTCGGTTGCCGGAACGCTGAGGATTCCTCTCCCAGTGCTGACATGGATCTTGAAGTACTTCTGGAGTCTCCCCAGGGGAGTCCAGTCCTCGTCTCGAGTGGGGGCATGCACGTGCGCTTTCCTCCCGAGCTGTAGCAGCAGTGTCACGCTTCCCTTCGCGTGGATCAAGGGATCTGTGCTTTCCTCGAGCTTTCCCACGAGGCTTTCCCACGAGGCTTCCCACAGGGCTGTCCCACGTGCCACCGTGGTGTGAGTCGATCCTCGGCTTGAAAGTCGAGGCAGTGCAGGGAAAACAGGTTTCCCTGGAATGGACTGAGACATCTGGGGGACTCTGGGAATGGTGGTACGACTCTGAAGTTCCTCTCGCCTTTCCTGTGGAAAGCGACTCCTCTTGAGATGCGACGGGAACGCCGGGAATTCTGTCCCGACCACGCAGGGAAAGGATCCCTCCTCTCGAGCTAGGAGGCGGAAACGGGACTGCCTCTGGATTGTGGTCGGACCTCTCGTGCTTCCTCTCGAGTGGAGACGGGTATGTCGGGGAACTTCTTGAGTTGCAGCAAGGGTGTGAAGGACCCTTTGGAAGTTCCAGAGTTTAGGTGTGATTAGCCTCGAGACGCCTCAGCGGAAATGGGCCTCATCTCGCCTGGAGGGGAGAACCTCCTGGATTTTCTCGAGTTGCGGCAGGTGCTCTCGAATTGAGACGTTGTCCTCAGGGACCCGCTCTGGAGGCCTCTGGAAATGCCAGTCCCCATGGGAGTTGCTCGGGGACCTCTCGGGATTCCACTCCCGTCGATGCCGGGGACTAAGACATTGTGTGGAGTCGGTTCCGGAACCTGACGCTTCCTCTCCAGTGCTGAAAAGGATCTTGGGGAACTTCTGGACTCTCCCCAGTGGAGTCAGTCCTCGTCTCGAGTGGGGGCATACAAGTGCGCTTTACTCTCGAGCTGTAGCAGCATTGTAACGCTTCCCTTCGCGTGGATCAAGGATCTGTGGCTTTCCCTCTAGGCTTTCCCACGAGGCTTTCCCACGAGGCTTTCCCACAGGGCTGTCCCACGTGGCAACGTGGTGTGAGTCGATCCTCTGCTTGAAAGTCGAAACAGTGCAGGGAAGAACAGGTTTCCCTGGAATGGACTGAGATATCTGGAGGACTCTGGGAATGGTGGCACAACCCTGGAGTTCCTCACGCCTTTACTGTGGAGAGTGCCTCCTCTTGAGATGCGACAGGAACGCCGGGAATTCTTTCCCGACCACGCAGGGAAAGGAACCCGTCTCTCGAGCAAGGAGGCCGAAACGGGTCTCCTCTGGATGTGGGCGGACTCTCGTGCTTCATCCTGAGTGGAGTCGGGTATGCGGGGAACTTCTTGAGTTGTAGCAAGGGTGTGAAGGAACCCTTTGGAAGTTCCAGAAGTTAGGTGTGATTAGCCTCTAGACGCCTCAGCGGAAATGGGCCTCATCTCCCCTGGAGGGGAGAACCTCCTGGATTTTCTCGAGTTGTGGCAGGTGCTCTCGACTTAAGACGGGGACCTCAGGGACCTGCTCTGGTGGCCTCAGGAAAGGCCAATCCCCATGCGAGTTGCTCAGGGGCCTCTCGGATTCCTCTCCCGTCGATGCCGGGGCTTAAGACCATGTGTGGAATCGGTGTCGGAACCTGAGGATTACTCTCCCAGTGCTGACATGGATCTTGGGGAACTTCTGGAGCCTACCCAGGGGACTCAGTCCTCGTCTCGAGTTGGCGCATCCACGTGAGATTTGCTCCCGAGCTGAAGCAGCAGTGTCACGCTTCCCTTCGCGTGGATCAAGGGATCTGTGGCTTTCCCCCGAGGCTTTCCCACGAGGCTTTCCCACGAGGCTTTCCCACAGGGCTGTCCCACGTGCCACCGTGGTGTGAGTCGATTCTCGGCTTGAAAGTCGAGGCAGTGCAGGGAAAACAGGTCTCCCTGGAATGGACTGAGACATCTGGGGGACTCTGGGAATGGTGGCACAACCCAGGAGTTCCTCTCGCCTTTCCTGTGGAGAGCGCCTCCTCTTGAGATGCGACGGGAACCCGGGAATTCTTTCCCGACCACGCAGGGAAAGGATCCCTCCTCTCGAGCTAGGAGGCGGAAACGGGACTCCTCTGGATGTGGGCGGGCCTCTCGTGCTTCCTCTCGAGTGGAGACGGATATGTCGGGGAACTTCTTGAGTTGCAGCAAGGGTGTGAAGGACCCTTCGGAAGTTCCAGAGGTTAGGTGTGATTAGCCTCGAGACCCCTCAGCGGAAATGGGCCTCATCTCGCCTGGAGGGGAGAACCTCCTGGATTTTCTCGAGTTGTGGCAGGTGCTCTCGAGTTATGACGGGGACATCAGGGACCCTCTCTGGTGGCCTCAGGAAAGCCAGACGCCATGCGAGTTGCTCGGGGGCCTCTCGGGATTCCTCTCCCGTAGATGCAGTCGCCTAAGACCTTGTGTGGAGTCGGTGCCGGAACCTGAGGATTCCTCTCCAGTGCTTACATGGATCTTGGGGTACTTCTGGAGTCTCCCAGGTGAGTCAGTCCTCATATCTATTGGGGTCATGCATATGCAATTTCCTCCAGAGCTGTAGCAGCAGTGTCACTCTTTCCTTCGCGTGGATCCAGGAATCTGTGGCTTTCCTTGGAGGCTTTCCCACGAGGCTTTCCCACGAGGCTTTCCCACGACGTTTTCCCACTGGGCTGTCCCACGTACCACCGTGGTGTGAGTCGATCCTCGGCTTGAATGTCGAGGCAGTGCTGGGAAAACTGGTTTCCCTGTTATGGACTGAGCATCTGGGGACTCTGGGAATAGTGTCACGACCCAGGAGTTCCTCTCGCCTTTCTGTGGTGAGCGCCTCCACTTGAGATGCGACGGGATCGCCGGGAATTCTTTCTCGACCACACAGGAAATGAATCCCTCCTCTGGAACTATGAAGCGGAAACGGGGCTCCTCTGGATGTGGGTGGGACTCTCGTGCTTCCTCTCGATTGGAAACGGGTATGTCGAGGAACTTCTTGTGTTGCAGCAAGGGTGTTAAGGACCCTTTGGAAGTTCCAGAGGTTAGGTGTGATTAGCATCGAGACGCCTCAGGGGAAATGGGCCTCATCTCGCCTGAAGGGGAGAACCTCCTGGATTTTCTCGAGTTGCGGCAGGTACTGTGGACTTAAGACGGGGACCTCAGGGACCGCCCTGGTGGCCTCAGGAAATGCCAGTCCCCATGCGAATTGCTCGGGGGCCTCTCGGGATTCCTGTCCCGTCGATGCCGGGGCCTAAGACCTTGTGTGTAGTCGATGCCGGAACCTGAGGATTCCTCTCCAGCCCATGACATGGATCTTGGGGTACTTCTGGAGTCTCCCCAGGGAAGTCAGTCCTCGTCTCGAGTGGGGGCATGCTCGTGCGCTTTCCTCCCGAGCCTGGAGCAGCTGTGTCGCGCTTCCCTTCGTGTGGATCAAGGGATCTGTGGCTTTCCCTCGAGGCTTTCCCACGAGGCTTTCCCACGAGGCTTTCCCACAGGGCTGTCCCACGTGCCACCGTGGTTTGAGTCGATCCTCGGCTTGAAAGTCGAGACAGTGCAGGGAAAACAGGTTTCCCTGGAATGGACTGAGACATGTGGGGGATTCTGGGAATGGCTGGCACGACCCTGGAGTTCCTCTCGCCTTTCCTGTGGAGAGCGCCTCCTCTTGAAATGCGCCGGGAACGCCGGGAATTCTTTCCCGACCACGCAGGGAAAGGATCCCTCCTCTGGATCTATCAGGCGGAAACGGGCTCCTCTGGATGTGGGCGGGACTCTCGTGCTTCCTCTCGAGTGGAGTCAGGTATGTTGGGGAACTTCTTGAGTTGCAACAAGGGTGTGAAGGACCCTTTGGAAGTTCCAGAGTTTAGGTGTGATTAGCCTCGAGACGCCTCAGCGGAAATGGGCCTCATCTCGCCTGGAGGGGAGAACCTCCTGGATTTTCTCGAGTTGCGGCAGGTGCTCTCGACTTGAGACGTTGTCCTCAGGGACCCGCTCTGGAGGCCTCTGGAAATGCCAGTCCCCATGGGAGTTGCTCGGGGACCTCTCGGGATCCCTCTCCCGTCGATGCCAGGGCCTAAGACATTGTGTGGAGTCGGTTCCGTAACCTGAGGATTCCTCTCCAGTGCTGAAAAAGATCTTGGGGAACTTCTGGACTCTCCCCAGTGGAGTCAGTCCTCGTCTCGAGTGGGGGCATACAAGTGCGCTTTACTCTCGAGCTGTAGCAGAATTGTAACGCTTCCCTTCGCGTGGATCAAGGGATCTGTGGCTTTCCCTCGAGGCTTTCCCACGAGGCTTTCCCACGAGGCTTTCCCACAGGGCTGTCCCACGTGGCAAGGTGGTGTGAGTCGATCCTCTGCTTGAAAGTCGAAACAGTGCAGGGAAAACAGGTTTCCCTGGAATGGACTGAGATATCTGGAGGACTCTGGGAATGGTGGCACAACCCTGGAGTTCCTCACGCCTTTCCTGTGGAGAGTGCCTCCTCTTGAGATGCGACAGGAACGCCGGGAATTCTTTCCCGACCACGCAGGGAAAGGAACCCGTCTCTCGAGCAAGGAGGCCGAAACGGGTCTCCTCTGGATGTGGGCGGGACTCTCGTGCTTCATCCTGAGTGGAGTCGGGTATGCCGGGGAACTTCTTGAGTTGTAGCAAGGGTGTGAAGGACCCTTTGGAAGTTCCAGAAGTTAGGTGTGATTAGCCTCGAGACGCCTCAGCAGAAATGGGCCTCATCTCCCCTGGAGGGGAGAACCTCCTGGATTTTCTCGAGTTGTGGCAGGTGCTCTCAACTTACGACGGGGACCTCAGGGACCTGCTCTGGTGGCCTCAGGAAAGGCCAATCCCCATGCGAGTTGCTCAGGGGCCTCTCGGGATTCCTCTCCCGTCGATGCCGGGGCTTAAGACCATGTGTGGAATCGGTGTCGGAACCTGAGGATTACTCTCCAGTGCTGACATGGATTTGGGGAACTTCTGGAGCCTACCCAGGGGACTCAGTCCTCGTCTCGAGTTGGCGCATCCGCGTGAGATTTGCTCCCGAGCTGAAGCAGCAGTGTCACGCTTATCCTTCGCGTGGATCAAGGGATCTGTGGCTTTCCCCCGAGGCTTTCCCACGAGGCTTTCCCACGAGGCTTTCCCACAGGGCTGTCCCACGTGCCACCGGTGGTGTGAGTCGATTCTCGGCTTGAAAGTCCAGGCAGTGCAGGGAAAACAGGTTTCCCTTGAATGGACTGAGACATCTGGGGGACTCTGGGAATGGTGGCACGACCCAGGAGTTCCTCTCGCCTTTCCTGTGGAGAGCGCCTCCTCTTGAGATGCGACGGGAACCCCGGGAATTCTTTCCCGACCACACAGGGAAAGGATCCCTCCTCTCGAGCTAGGAGGCGGAAACGGGACTCCTCTGGATGTGGGCGGGCCTCTCGTGCTTCCTCTCGAGTGGAGACGGATATGTCGGGGAACTTGTTGAGTTGCAGCAAGGGTGTGAAGGACCCTTTGGAAGTTCCAGAGGTTAGGTGTGATTAGCCTCGAGACCCCTCAGCGGAAATGGGCCTCATCTCGCCTGGAGGGGAGAACCTCCTGGATTTTCTCGAGTTGTGGCAGGTGCTCTCGAGTTATGACGGGGACATCAGGGACCCTCTCTGGTGGCCTCAGGAAAGGCCAGACGCCATGCGAGTTGCTCGGGGGCCTCTCGGGATTCCTCTCCCGTAGATGCAGTCGCCTAAGACCTTGTGTGGAGTTGGTGCCGGAACCTGAGGATTCCTCTCCAGTGCTTACATGGATCTTGGGGTACTTCTGGAGTCTCCCAGGTGAGTCAGTCCTCATATCTATTGGGGGCATGCATGTGCAATTTCCTCCAGAGCTGTAGCAGCAGTGTCACTCTTCCCTTCGCGTGGATCCAGGAATCTGTGGCTTTCCTTGGAGGCTTTCCCACGAGGCTTTCCCACGAGGCTTTCCCACGACGTTTTCCCACTGGGCTGTCCCACGTACCACCGTGGTGTGAGTCGATCCTCGGCTTGAAAGTCGAGGCAGTGCTGGGAAAACTGGTTTCCCTGTTATGGACTGAGCATCTGGGGGACTCTGGGAATAGTGGCACGACCCAGGAGTTCCTCTCGCCTTTCCTGTGGTGAACGCCTCCACTTGAGATGCGACGGGATCGCCGGGAATTCTTTCTCGACCACACAGGAAAAGAATCCCTCCTCTGGAACTATGAAGCGGAAACGGGGCTCCTCTGGATGTGGGTGGGACTCTCGTGCTTCCTCTCGATTGGAAACGGGTATGTCGAGGAACTTCTTGTGTTGCAGCAAGGGTGTTAAGGACCCTTTGGAAGTTCCAGAGGTTAGGTGTGATTAGCATCGAGACGCCTCAGGGGAAATGGGCCTCATCTCGCCTGAAGGGGAGAACCTCCTGGATTTTCTCGAGTTGCGGCAGGTACTGTGGACTTAAGACGGGGACCTCAGGGACCGCCCTGGTGGCCTCAGGAAATGCCAGTCCCCATGCGAATTGCTTCGGGGCCTCTCGGGATTCCTCTCCCGTCGATGCCGGGGCCTAAGACCTTGTGTGTAGTCGATGCCGGAACCTGAGGATTCCTCTCCAGCCCTGACATGGATCTTGGGGTACTTCTGGAGCCTCCCCAGGGAAGTCAGTCCGCGTCTCGAGTCGGGGCATGCACGTGCGCTTTCCTCCCGAGCTGTAGCAGCAGTGTCGCGCTTCCCTTTGCGTGGATCAACGGATCTGTAGCTTTCCCTCGAGGCTTTCCCAGGAGGCTTTCCCACGAGGCTTTCCCACAGGGCTGTCCCACGTGCCACCGTGGTGTGAGTCGATCCTTGGGTTGAAAGTCGAGGCAGTGCAGGGAAAACAGGTTTCCTTGGAATTGGACTGAGACATCTGGGGGACTCTGGGAATGGTGGCACGACCCTGGAGTTCCTCTCGCCTTTCCTGTGGAGAGCGCCTGCCGGAAGCCTTTGTGAGGAATCCCGCCCGTGACAAGGTCATGAGGAAGGAAGCTGACATACGCAAGGCGTGCTCAGACTTCAGGGGCCCCTCTGGAAATTCCTAAGCATGTACCCCAACAAAAATCTGCCGGCTTTTGTGCTCTGCTTTTCCACTCTTCTGACATTTTCTGGAAAAAGTCAATTCAGGGCTTTAGTCTACTGCATTTGAAAGAGTGTTTCAATCCAAAAAACCCCTCCGATGGCTTTCTAGCCTGCCTGCAGGACTCTGCAAGTGTGTTTGTTTGAGGCCTCCTGACCGCAGGAGGCACAGGAAGCTTAAAACATCCTAGGAATGTAGGGGCTTCCGAGGAGTCAAAATCTTTAGAATAGGACTGATTATAAGTTTCATTTGTTGAGTCAATGTTTGCTGCCAAATTTTCATATCCTTTATTTTTAGATATAGTTGGTATATAGAAAAAACAAGTAGTAGACCTAGTATTAGCAACATTAGATCCTCGAGTTAAGTACCTTCTTTGTTATATCCCACTGCACCTTTGTTCTATCGCACTGCACCTTTGTTCTATAGAGATGTAACTTTAATGCTTTAAGGAGATGCAGATTAAAAAAAACACTTCAGGGGAAACAAAATTAACATTCATTAAGGAAGAGAGCTAAAAAGTGTTAACAAGCCTCTTGGCCAGAAGATAATGTAAATCACCAGAGACCTTTTGTATACAAAATGATGTATAGAAAGAGTCTGCGCTGCGAACGCTACATAATTCTGTGTTACCCATTGATCTCCATGTTTTATCAAAAGTATAAAAGGCCTTCTGAACAATAAAGGATTGGACCAGTTTCTCGAACTAGTCTCTCGCCTAGTTTCTTGGGACTCTGGATCCCCCCATGTCTCTCTCTCTCTCTTCTTCTCTCCCCTTCCCTCTCTCTGCTCTTTACTTTAACTTCAGGCTGAATCTCCATCTGGGCGCGGAGGCTCGCCAGGTCTACTTACTTGCCCCGGCTGCTAAGACCCGCACGAAAGGGAGCTTAAGGCGAGGCACCCTTAGATATTCAAGCGGGCGCCGGTGGCCAAACGTAGATGGTGCAAATTCCTTGTCTGGAATTTTAATGGCCTTCCCGTGAAAAACCAAGCTATTCAGCCCTCTTCCTCCAATTAATCTTCTTATTACACTATAGTTTCTTAACCTAATCTTACATTAATAAACAAACAAGTCTTTCCACACCAACGCCGTCCACCCTTCGAATTCCCTGGATCCACTGGGGCTGGACCCTGGCAAGCGCCTCCACTTGAGATGCGACGGGAACGCGGGGAATTCTTTCCCCACCACGCAGGAAAAGGATCCCTCCTCTCGAGCTAGGAGGCGGAAACGGGGCTCCTCTGGATGTGGGCGGGACTCTCGTGCTTCCTCTCGAGTGGAGACGGTATGTCAGAGAACTTCTTGAGTTGCAGCAAGGGTGTGAAGGACCCTTTGGAAGTTCCAGATGTTAGATGTGATTAGCCTCGAGACGCCTCAGCGGAAATGGGCCTCATTCGCTTGGAGGGGAGAACCTCCTGGATTTTCTCGAGTTGCGGCAGGTGCTCTCGACTTACGACGGGGACCTCAGGGACCCGCTCTGGTGGCCTCAGGAAAGTCCAGTCCCCATGCGAGTTGCTCGGGGGCCTCTCGGGATTCCTCTCCCTCGATGCCGGGGCCTAAGACCTTGTGTGGAGTCGGTGCCGGAAACCTGAGGATTCCTCTCCAGTGCTGACATGGATCTTGGGTACTTCTGGAGTCTCCCCAGGGGAGTCAGTCCTCGTCTCGATGGGGCATGCACGTGCGCTTTCCTCCCGAGCTGTAGCAGCAGTGTCACGCTTCCCTTCGCGTGGATCAAGGATCTGTGGCTTTCCCTCGAGGCTTTCCCACTGAGGCTTTCCCCGAGCTTTCCCACGAGCTTTCCCACGGCTGTCCACCGCACCGTGGTGTGAGTCGATCCTCGCTTGAAAGTCGAGCAGTGCAGGGAAAACAGGTTTCCCTGGAATGGACTGAGACATCTGGGGACTCTGGGAATGTGGCACGACCCTGGAGTTCCTCTCGCCTTTCCTGTGGAGAGCGCCTCCTCTTGAGATGCGACGGAACGCCTGGGAATTCTTTCCCGACCACGCAGGGAAAGAATCCTCTCTCGAGCTAGGAGCGGAAACGGGGCTCCTCTGGATGTGGGCGGGACTCTCGTGCTTCCTCTCGAGTGGAGACGGGTATGTCGGGAACTTCTTGAGTTGCAGCAAGGGTGTGAAGGACCCTTTGGAAGTTCCAGATGTTAGGTGTGATTAGCATCGAGACGCCTCAGCGGAAATGGGCCTCATCTCGCCTGGAGGGGAGAACCTCCTGGATTTTTTCGAGTTGCGGCGGCAGCTGCTCTCGACTTACGACGGGGACCTCAGGGACCCGCTTGGTGGCCTCAGGAAAGGCCAGTCCCCATGCGAGTTGCTCGGGGGCCTCTCGGGATTCCTCTCCCTCGATGCCGGGCCTAAGACCTTGTGTGGAGTCGGTGCCGGAACCTGAGGATTCCTCTCCAGTGCTGACATGGATCTTGGGGTACTTCTGGAGTCTCCCCAGGGGAGTCAGTCCTCGTCTCGATTGGGGGCATGCACGAGCGCTTTCCTCCGAGCAGTAGCAGCAGTGTCACGCTTCCCTTCGCGTGGATCAAGGGATCTGTGGGCTTTCCCACGAGGCTTTCCCACAGGGCTGTCCAACGTGCCACCGTGGTGTGAGTCGATCCTCGGCTTGAAAGTCGAGGCAGTGCAGGGAAACAGGTTTCCCTGGAATGGACTGAGATATCTGGGGGACTCTGGGAATGGTGGCACGACCCTGGAGTTCCTCCTCGCCTTTCTGTGGAGAGCGCCTCCTATTGAGATGCGACGGGAACGCGGGGAATTCTTTCCCAACCACGCAGGGAAAGGATCCCTCCTCTGGAGCTAGGAGGCGGAAACGGGGCTCCTCTGGATGTGGGCGGACTCTCGTGCTTCCTCTCGAGTGGAGACGGGAATGTCGGGGAACTTCTTGAGTTGGCAGCAAGGGTGTGAAGGACCTTTGGAAGTTCCAGAGTTAGATGTGATTAGCCTCCAGAGGCCTCAGCGGAAATGGGCCTCATCTCGCCTGAGGGTAGAACCTCCTGGATTTTCTCGAGTTGCGGCAGGTGCTCTCGACTTACGACGGGGACCTCAGGGACCCGCTCTGGTGGCCTCAGGAAAGGGCCAGTCCCCATGCGAGTTGCTCGGGGCCTCTCGGATTCCTCTCGCCGTCGATGCGGAAGACCTTGCTGTGGAGTCGTGCCGGAACGTGAGGATTCCTCTCCAGTGCTGACATGGATCTTGGGGTACTTCTGGAGTCTCCCCAGGGGAGTCAGTCCTCGTCTCGAGTGGGGGCATGCACGTGCGCATTGCTCCCGAGCTGTAGCAGCAGTGTCACGCTTCCCTTCGCGTGATCAAGGGATCTGCGGCTTTCCCTCGAGGCTTTCCCACGAGGCTTTCCCACAGGGCTGTCCCACGTGCCACCGTGGTGTGAGTCGATCCTCGGCTTGAAAGTCGAGGCAGTGCAGGGAAAACAGGTTTCCCTGGAATGGACTGAGACATCTGGGGGACTCTGGGAATGGTGCACGACCTGGAGTTCTCTCGGCCTTTCCTGTGGAGAGCGCCTCCTCTTGAGATGCGACGGGAACGCGGGGAATTCTTTCCCGACGCACGCAGGAAAGGATCCCTCCTCTGGAGCTAGGAGGCGAAACGGGGCTCCTCTGGATGTGGGCGGGGACTCTCGTGCTTCCTCTCGAGTGGAGACGGGTATGTTGGGGAACTTCTTGAGTTGCAGCAAGGGTGTGAAGGACCCTTTGAAGTTCCAGAGTTAGGTGTGATTAGCCTCGAGACGCCTCAGCGGAAATGGGCCTATCTCGCCTGGAGGG
>NW_017218952.1:0-11645 GCF_001704415.2 Capra hircus | reverse complement strand
GTTCCGTCGCATCTCAAGAGGAGGCGCTCTCCAGGAAAGTCAAGAGGAACTCCAGGGTCGTGCCACCATTCCAGAGTCCCCCAGATATCTCAGTCCATTCCAGGGAACCCTGTTTCCCCTGCACTGCCTCGACTTTCAAGCCGAGGATGGACTCACACCACGGTGGCACGTGGGAGAGCCTCGTGGGAAAGCCTCGTGGGAAAGCCTCGAAAGCTCGAGGAAAGCCCCTGATCTCTTGATCCTCGCGAGGGGAAGGGAGACACTGCTGCTACAGCTCGGGAGGAAAGCGCACGTGCATGCCCCCACTCGAACGAGTACTGACTCCCCTGGGGAGACTCCAGAAGTACCCCAAGATCCATGTCAGCAATGGAGAGGAATCCTCAGGTTCGGCACCGACTCCACACAAGGTCTTAGGCCCCGGCATCGACGGAGAGGAATCCCGAGAGGCCCCGAGCACCTTGCATGGGGACTGGCCTTTACTGAGGCCACCAGAGCGGTCCCAGGGTCCCCGTCGTAAGTCGAGAGCACCTGCCGCAACTCGAGAAAATCCAGGAGGTTCTCCCTCCAGGCTATATGAGGCCCATTTCCGCTGAGGCATCTTTAGGCTAATCACACCTAACCTCTGGAATTTTCAAAGGTCCTTCACACCTTGCTGGCAACTCAAGAAGTTCCCCGACATACCCGTCTCGACTCGAGAGGAAGCACGAGAGTTCTGCCCACATCAGAGGAGCCCCGTTTCCGCCTCATAGCTCGAGAGGAGGGATCCTTTCCCTGCGTGGTCGGAAAGAATTCCTGGCGTTCCCGTCGCATCTCAAGAGGAGGCTCTCTCCATAGGAAAGGCGAGAGGAACTCCAGGTCGGGCCACCATTCCCAGAGTCCCCCAGATGTCTGTCCATTCCAGGAAACCTGTTTTCCTGCACTGCCTCGACTTTCAAGCCGAGGATAGACTCACACCCATGGTGGCACGTGGGACAGCCCTGTGGGAAAGCCTCGTGGAAAGCCTAGTGGAAAGCCTTGAGGCAAAGCCACAGATCCCTTGATCCACGCGAAGGGAAGCATGACACTGCTGCTACAGCTCGGGAGGAAATCGCACGTCCCTGCCCCCACTCGAGACGAGGACTTACTCCCCAGGGGAGACTCCAGAAGTACCCCAAGATCCGTGTCAGCACTGGAGAGGAATCCTCAGGTGCGGGCACCGACTCCCCACAAGGTCTTAGGCACCAGCATCGACGGGAGAGGAATCCCGAGAGGCTCGCGAGCAACTGGCATGGGGACTGGCCTTTCCTGAGGCCACGAGAGCGGGTCCCTGAGGTCCCCGTCTGAAGTCGAGAGCACGTGCCGCAACTCGAGAAAATCCAGGAGGTTCGTCCCTCCAGGCGAGATGAGGCCCATTTCCGCTGAGCTGTCTCGAGGCTAATCACACCTAACCTCTGGAAATTCCAAAGGGTGCTTCACAATCTTGCTGCAACTCAAGAAGTTCCCCGACTTACCCGTCTCCACTCGAGAGGAAGCACGAGAGACCCGCCCACATCCAGAAGAGACCCGTTTCTGCCTCCTAGCTCGAGAGGAGGGATCCTTTCTCTGCGTGTTCGGGGAAGAATTCCCGGCGTTCCCCGTCGCATCACAAGAGGAGACGCTCTCCACAGGAAGGCGAGAGGAACTCCAGGGTCGTGCTCACCATTCCCAGAGTCCCCCGGATGTCTCAGTCCATTCCAGGGAAACCTGTTTTCCCTGCACTGGCCTCGACTTTCAAGCCGAGGATCGACTCACACCACGGTGGCATCGTGGTACAGCCCTGTGAGAAAGCCTCGTGGGAAAACCTCGTGGGAAAGCCTCAAGGGAAAGCCACAGATCTCTTGATCCACGCGAAGGGAAGCGTGACACTGCTGCTACAGCTCGGGAGGAAAGCGCACGTGCATGCCCCCGCTCGAGACGAGGACTGACTCCCCTGGGGAGACTCCAGAAGTACCCCAGGATCCATGTCTGCAGCTGGAGAGGAATCCTCAGGTTCCGGCACCAACTCCACACAAGGTCTTAGGCCCGGGCATCGACGTGAGAGGAATCCGCGAGGCCGCAGAGCAACTCGCATGGGGACTGGCCTTTCCTGAGGCCAGCAACAGCGGGTCCCTGAGGTCCCCCGTCGTAAGTCGAGAGCACCTGCCGCAACTCGAGAAAAACCAGGAGGTTCTCCCCTCCAGGTGAGCTGCAGTCCCATTTCCGCTGAGGTATCTCGAGGCTAATCACACCTTACCTCTGGAACTTCCAAAGGGTCCTTCACACCCTTACTGCAACTCAAGAAGTTCCCCGACATACCCGTCTCCACTCGAGCGGAAGCACGAGAGTCCCGCCTACATCCAGAGGAGCCCCGTTTCCGCCTTCTAGCTAGAGAGGAGGGATCCTTTCCCTGCGTGGTCGGGATAGAATTCCCGGTGTTCCCGTCACATCTCAAGAGGAGTCGCGCTCCACAGGAAAGGTGAGAGGAACTCCAGGTTCGTGCCACCATTCCCAGAGTCCCCTGGATCTCTCAGTCCATTCCAGGGAAACCTGTTTTCCCTTCACTGCCTCGACTTTCAAGCCGAGGATCGACTCACACCACGGTGGCACGTGGGACAGCCCTGTGGGAAAGCCTCATGGGAAAGCCTCGTGGGAAAGCCTCGTGGGAAAGCCTCGTGGGAAAGCCTTGAGGGAAAGGCACAGATCCCTTGATCCAAGCATACGGAAGCGTGACACTGCTGCTTCAGCTCAGGAGGAAAGCGCACGTGCATGCCCCCGCTCGAGACGAGGACTGACTCCCCTGGGGAGACTGCAGAAGTACCCCAGGATCCATGTCTGCACTGGAGAGGAATGCTCAGGTTCCGGCACCGACTCCATACAAGATCTTAGGCCCTGGCATCGACGAGAGAGGAATCCCGAGAGGCCCCAAAGCAACTCGCATGTGGACTGGCCTTTCCTGAGGCCACCAGAGCGGGTCCCTGAGGTCCCCGTCGTAAGTCGAGAGCGCCTGCCGCAACTCGAGAAAATCCAGGAGGTTCTCCCCTCCAGGCGAGGTGAGGCCCATTTCCGCTCAGGCATCTCGATGCAAATCACACCTATCATCTGGAAATTCCAAAAGGGTCCTTCACACCCTTGCTGCACCTCAAGAATTTCCCCGACATACCCGTCTCCACTCGAGAGGAAGCACTAGAGTCCCGCCATATCCAGAGGTGCCCCGTTTGCGCCTCATAGCTCGAGAGGAGGGATCCTGTCCCTGCGAGGTCGGAAAAGAATTTCCGGCATTCCCGTCGCATCCCAAGACGAGGCGCTCTCCACAGGAAAGGCGAGAGGAACTCCAGGGTCGTGCCACCATTCCCAGAGTCCCCCAGATGTCTCAGTCCATTCCAGGGAAACCTGTTTTCCCTGCACTGCCTCGAATTTCAAGCCGAGGATCGACTCACACCACGGTGGCATGTGGGAGAGCCCTTGGGAAAGCCTCGTGGGAAAGCCTCGAGGGGAAGGCACAGATCCCTTGATCCACGCGAAGGGAAGCGCGGCACTGCAGCTGCAGCTCGGGGGAAAGCGCAGGTGCATGCCCCCACACGAGATGAGGCCTGACTCCCCTGGGGAGACTCCGGAAGTACCCCAAGATCCATGTCAGCACTGGAGAGGAATCCTCAGGTTCCGGCACCGACTCCACACAAGGTCTTAGGCCCCGGCATCGACGGGAGAGGAATCCCGAGAGGCCCAGGAGCAACTCGGATGGGGACTGGCCTTTCCTGAGGCCACCACAGAGGGTCAGTGAGGTCCCCGTCGTAAATCGAGAGGAACGGCCGCAACCCAAGAAAATCCAGGAGGTTCTCCCCTCCAGGCGAGATGAGGAACCTTTCACCTGAGGCGTCTCGAGGCTAATCACATCTAACATCTGGAACTTCCAAAGTGTCCTTCACATCCTTGCTGCAACTCAAGAAGTTCCCCGACATACCCGTCTCCACTCGAGAGGAAGCACGAGAGTCCCGCCCAAATCCATAGGAGCCCTGTTTCCGCCTCCAAGCTCGAGAGGAGGGATCCTTTCTCTGCCTGGTCGGGAAAGAATTCCCTGCGTTCCCGTCGCATCTCAAGAGGAGGCGCTCTCCACAGGAAAGGCGAGAGGAACTCCAGGGTCGTGCAACCATTCCCAGAGTCTCCCAGATGTCTCAGTCCATTCCAGGGAAACCTGTTTTCCCTGCACTGCCTCGACGTTCAAGCCGAGGATCGACTCACACCACGGTGGCACGTGGGACAGCCCTGTGGGAAAGCCTCGTGGGAAAGCCTCGTGGGAAAGCCTCGTCGGAAAGCCACAGATCCCTTGATCCACGCGAAGGGAAGCGCGACACTGCTGCTACAGCTCGGGAGGAAAGCGCACCTGCATGCCCCCACTCGAGACGAGGACTGACTCCCCTGGGGAGATTCCAGAAGTACCCCAAGATCCATGTCAGCACTGGAGAGGAATCCTCAGGTTCCGGCACCGACTCAACACAAGATCTTAGGTCCCCGGCATCGACGGGAGAGGAATCCTGAGAGGCCCCCGAGCAACTCGCATGGGGACTGGCCTTTCCTGAGGCCACCAGAGCAGGTCCCTGAGGTCCCCGTCGTAAGTCGAGAGCACCTGTGCCAACTCGAGAAAATACAGGAGGTTCTCCCCGCCAGGCGAGATGAGGCCATTTCCGCTGAGGCGTCTCGAGGCTAATCACACCTAACCTCTGGAACTCCCAAAGGGTCCTTCACACTTTTGCTGCAACTTAAGAAGTTCCCCGACATACCCGGCTCCACTCGAGAGGAAGCACGAGAGTCCCGCCCACATCCAGAGGAGCCCCGTTTCTATCTCATAGCTCGAGAGGAGGGATACTTTCCCTGCGTGTTCGGGAAAGAATTCCCGGCGTTCCCGTCGCATCTCAAGAGGAGGCTCTCTCCACAGGAAAGGCAAGAGGAACTCCAGGGTCGTGCCACCATTCCCAGAGTCCCCCAGATGTCTCAGTCTATTCCAGGGAAACCTGTTTTCCCTGCACTGCCTCGACTTTCAAGCCGAGGATCGACTCACACCACGGTGGCACTTGGGACAGCCCTGTGGGAAAGCCTCGTGCGAAAGCCTCATGGGAAAGCCTCGAGCGAAAGTCACAGATCCCTTGATCCACTTTAAGGGAAGCGTGACACTGTGCTACAGCTCGGGAGGAAAGCGCCCGTGCAAGCCCTCACTCGAGACGAGGACTGATTTCCCTGGGGAGACTCCAGAAGTACCCCAAGATCCATGTCGGCACTGGAGAGGAATCCTCAGGTTCCGGCACTGACTCCACACAAGGTCTTAGGACCAGCATCGATGGGAGTGGAATCCCGAGAAGGCCGCGAGCAACTCGCATGGGGACTGGCCTTTCCTGAGGCCACCAGAGCGGGACTCTGAGGTCCCCGTCGTAAGTCGAGAGCACCTGTCGCAACTCGAGAAAATCCAGGAGGTTCTGCCCTCCAGGCGAGATGAGGCGCATTTGTGCTGAGGCGTCTCAGGGTAATCAGCCCTAACCTCTGCAACTTCCAAAGGGTCTTTCACAACCTTGCTGCCAACTCAAGAAGTTGCCCGACATACCCGTCTCCACTCGAGAGGAAGCACGAGAGTCCCGCCCACATCCAGAGGAGCCCCGTTTCCGCCTCCTGGCTCGAGAGGAGGGATCCTTTTACTGCGTGGTCGGGAAAGAATTCCTGCCATTTTCGTCGCATCTCAAGAGGAGGTACTCTTCACAGGAAAGGTGAGAGGAACTTCAGGGACGTGCCACCATTCCCAGAGTCCCCCAGATGTCTCAGTCCATTCCAGGGAAACCTGTTTTCCCTGCACTGCCTCGACTTTCAAGCCGAGGATCGACTCACACCACGGTGTCACTTGGGACAGCCCTGTGGGAAAGCCTGATGGGAAAGCCTCGTAGGTAAGCCTCGAGGGGAAAGACAAGATCCCTTGATCCACGCGAAGGGAAGCGTGACACTGCTGCTAAGCTCGGGAGGAAAGCGCACGTGCATGCCCCCACTGAAGACGAGGACTGACTCCCCTGGGGAGACTCCAGAAGTACCCCAAGATCCATGTCAGCACTGGAGAGGAATCCTCACGTTCCGGCGCCAACTCCACACAAGATCTTAGGCCCCGGCATCGACGGGAGAGAAATCCTGAGAGGCCCCCGAGCAACTCGCATGGGGACTGGCCTTTCCTGAGGCCACCAGAGCCGGTCCCTGAGATCCCCGTCGAAAATCGAGAGCAACTGCCGCAACTCGAGAAAATCCAGGAGGTTCTCCCCTCCAGGCGAGATGAGGCCCATTTCCGCTGAGGCGTCTCGAGGCTAATCACATCTAACGTCTGGAACTTCCAAAGGGTCCTTCACACCCTTGCTGCAACTCAAGAAGTTCCCCGACATACCCGTCTCCACTCGAGAGGAAGCTCGAGAGTCACTCCAATATCCAGAGAAGCCCCGTTTCCGCCCCCTAGCTCGAGAGGCGGGATCCTTTCCCTGCGTGGTCGAGAAAGAATTCCTGGCGTTCCCGCCGCATCTCAAGAGGAGGCGCTCTCCACAGGAAAGGCGCGAGGAACTCCAGGGTCATGCCACCATTCCCAGAGTCCCCCAGATGTCTCAGTCCACTCCAGGGAAACCTGTTTTCACTGCACTGCCTCGACTTTCACGCCGAGGATCCACTCACACCATGGTGGCACGTGGGACAGCCCTGTGGAAAGCCTCGTGGGAAAGCCTCGAGGGAAAGCCACAGATCCCTAGATCCCCGCGACGGGAAGCGTGACACATCTGCTTCACTGTCCCTGAGGTCACGGTCGTAAGTCGAGAGCACCTGCCTCAACTCGAGAAAATCCAGGAGGTTCTCTGCTCCAGTCGAGATGAGGCCCATTTTCTCTGCGGCGTCTCGAGAGTAATCACACCTAAAGTCTGGAATTTCCAAAGGGTCCTACACACCCTTGCTACAACTCAAGAAGTTCCCCGACATACCGGTCTCCACTCCAGAGGAAGCACGAGGGTCCGGCCACTCCAGAGGAGCTCCGTTTCCGCCTCCAAACTCGAGATGAGGGATCCTTCCCTGCTTCCTCGGGAAAGAATTCCCGACGTTTCCGATGCATCTCAAGAGGAGGCGCGCTGCACAGGAAAGGCGAGAGGAACTCATGGGTAGTGCCACCATTCCAAGAGTGCCCCAGATGTCTCAGTCCATTGCAGAGGATCCTGTTTTCCCTGCACTGCTTCGACTTTCACGCCGAGGATCGACTCACACCACGGTGGTACGTGGGAGAGCCCTGTGGGAAAGCCTTGATGGAAAGCCACAGATCCCTTGATCCACACGAAGGGAAGCGTGACACTGCTGCTACAGCACGGGAGGAAAGCGCACGTGCATGCCCCCACTCGAACTAGGACTGACTCCCCTGGGGAGACTCCAGAAGTACCCCAAGATGCATGTCAGCCCTGGAGAGGAATCCTCAGGTTCCGGCCCCGACTCCACACAAGGTCTTAGGCCCTGGCATCAACGGGAGAGGAATAGCGACAGGCCCTCTAGCAACTCGCATGGGGACTGGCCTTTCCTGAGGTCACCAGAGCGGGTCCATGAGGTCCCCGTCGTAAGTCGAGAGCACCTGCCGCAACTCGGTAAAATCCAGGAGGTTCTCCCCTGCAGGCGAGATGAGGCCCTTTTCCCCTGAGGTGTCTGGAGGCTAATCACACGTGACCTCTGGAACTTCCAAAGAGTCTTTCACAGTCATGCTGCAACTCAAGAAGTTCCCTGGCATACCCGTCTCCACTCAAGAGGAAGCACGAGGGTCCCGGCCACATCCAGAGGAGCTCCGTTTCCGGCTAGTAGCTCGAGAGGAGGGATCCTTTCCCTGCTTGGTCGGGAAAGAATTCCCGGCATTCCCATCGCATCTCAAGAGGAGGCGCTCTCGAAAGGAAAGGGGAGAGGAACTGCAGGGTCGTGCACCATTCCAAGACGCCCCCAGATGTCTCAGTCCATTCCACAGGAACCTGTTTTCCCTGCACTGCCTCGGCTTTCATGCCGAGGATCGACTCACACCACCGTGACACGTGGGACAGCCCTGTGGGAAAGCCTCGTGGGAAAGACTCGAGGGAAAGCCACAGATCCCTTGGTCCACGCAAGGGGAAGCGTGACACTGCTGCTACAGCATGGGAGGAAAGGGCACGCTCATGCCCCCACTCGAGACGAGGCCTGACTCCCTTGTGGAGACTCCAGAAGTACCCCAAAATCCATGCCAGCACTGGAGAGGAATCCTCAGCTCCCGGCCCCGACTCCACACAAGGTCTTAGGCCCCGGCATCGACGGGAGAGGAATCACAAGAGGCCCCTAGCAACACGCATGATGACTGGCATTTCCTGCGGCCGCCAGAGCGGGTCCCTGAAGTCCCCATGGTAACTCGAGAGCACCTGTTGAAACTTGGGAATATCCAGGAGCCTCTCCTTTCCAGGCGACATGAGGCCCATTTCTGCTGAGGCATCTCGAGACTAACCACACCTAACCTCTGGAACTTCCAAAGGGTCCTTCACACCCTTGCTGCAACTCAAGAAGTTCCCCGACATACCCGTTCCTCTTCACGTTCTGCCATAATGGTGGTGTCATCTGCATATCTAAGTTTATTGATATTTCTACCGGCAATCTTCATTCCAGCTCATGTATCTTCCATCCCAGCATGTTTCATGATGTACTCTGCATATAAGTTAAATAAACAGGGTGACAATATACAGCCTTGACATACTCCTTTTCCTTTTGGAACCAGTCTGTTGTTCCATGTCCTGCTCTAACTGTTGCTTCCTGACCTTCATCCAGATTTCTCAAGAGGCAGGTTAGGTGGTCTGGTATTCCCATCTCTTTCAGAATTGTGGCTAAAACAACAGTATAAGGACCTTTCCAATGTCAGGCCAAGGAATTGTGTTTCCAGTCATTGAGCCACACCTGATCACTGAGCACAAATTCATGAATCTGTTCCTCAAGGGGGAATGAGATTCTTTTTTATACAAACTTAGTTACCTGATTTATTACCTTACCTAATTGTTCCATCTGCTGTGAAATCCCACCCCCTTACTTGTGGCAAATCTGCTAACACCTGCCTCACTGTGGCAGGGGGTCTCCCATAGAAAATTTCATAAGGACAACAACTGTGGGAACGTGCGGTTACCCGTAATATGAGTAAGTCTGCCGGAAGCAAGCCCATCCATGTACAGTCAGTCTCTATGATCCATTTTGAAAGTGTCTCTTCAAGAGTTTGGTTGTTTCTTTCCACCATTCCAGAACACTGGGGCCTATATGCTGTATGTAATTTCCACTGATATTTAGAGCTTCACATACCTGTTAATTAACGCGGCTACAAAGACAGGGCCATTGTCGGATTCTATACTGGTTGGAAACCCAAGTCTGGGATTTATTTCTCAAATCAGCGAGCTACTTCATTTTCTTTTTCAGATCAGGTAGGGAAGGCCTCTGCCCAACCGGAGAAGGTACCTACTATTCTAGTAAGTCATGATAACAGGTGACTGCCTTTGCTTCCCCGAAGGACACTCGCTTTCCCTGCATCCTGAGAACTCCATGTCTCAGCCAGTTGGAAAAGCGCTTCTTGGAGGTCATTATTCAGGGGCAATTTCCCCTGGAGCCCGGGGCCATAGGGAGCGGCTCCACACTCCCAGGGAAAGGCAGAGCCACAGCCACACATCTGTCCCATCCCCTTTGCTCTGTAGGAGAGCTCTCGTGAGCCTAGGTCTGTCAGGAAAATTCTTGGCTCCTATGGGGACACATTCTATGTGTGAAACTGCATCCAGGACCTAGGGGCCACAGGGCGCCTGTTTCTCTCGGGGGCGGAGGGGTGGGGGCCTGAAGCAGTGCGGCCCAGCAACAGCTTCCACATCCATCCAATTGCTCTTTTCTTACCTCTGATAGAACTAGCTTTGTTCCAGCCTTTGGCAATTTGGAGGCAAGCGGGCCCCACTTCCTCCCCAAGGAGGCATGGGACCTACTTTGAGTGGAAAGGCCCCTCACGGAGCTGAACCCAGGAAGGCACCCAGTCATGTCTGACACATTCCTGCATCCTGCTTCTTCATGAGCAATACCCGCCTTAAGCTAGAAATGTCTTTCCAAGGCTCAGAAAGGACAGGGGAGATGCATGGTGCTGCCTCTGGAATTTCGGTCCTCTGAGCAGACCTGGAGGTCTCCCCTTGAAGGAGCTAACCAGTTTCTTCCAAAATACAGGCTTGCAAACACACACTGGGTGGCTGCCTCTTCTTCCCTGAAGGACGATCACTTTCCCCGCATCCTGTGAACTCTGCATCCCAGCCTGCTGGAAAAGCGCTTCTTGGAGGTCATTTTTCAGGGACAATTTTCCCTGGAGCCCGGGGCCGTAGGGAGGGCCCCATGCTCGCTGGGAAAGGCAGAGTCACATCCACAGTCTGTTCTACCCCTTTTGCCCGGTGGGAGAGCTCTAGTGAGCCTAGGTCTGTCAGGAAAATTCTTGGCTCCTATGGGACACACCCTGTGTGTTAACCCTGCATATCGGACCTAGGGGCCACAGGGCGCCTGTTCCTCTCGGGGGGGACCCTGAAGTGGTGCGGCCCAGCAACAGCCTGAACATCCATCCGATTGCTATTTTCTTCCTTCTGATAGAGCTAGCTTTGCTTCTCGCTTTGGCATTTCGGAAGCCAGGGGGAGCCCCACCGCTGTTGTCCTGGGGTCTATTGGAGGTACCGGGTCTTTTGGACCCCAGCATGGCACCCGACCCCCTCAGACACACTCCCGCAGCCTCCTTCCCCATGGGCAGGACTGTTCTGACCTAGGAATGTGTTCCCAAGGCTCAGAAAATGCAGGGAGACACACGGCCCTGACTCTGGAACTGAGGCCGTTGGAGCAGGCCTGGAGGTCTGACGTCTGAGACGCCAAACACTTGCTGCAAGATACAGGTGTGAAAACACACTCTCTGGGCTGCCTTTCCTTCCTCCAAGGAAGAGACCTTTTCCAGTCTCCTCCGTGCTGAGTCATACAAGGCTGGAAAGGTCTGGCTTCGAGGGCATTTCTCAGCGCAATGGCCCCTGAGGCCCTGCACCCAGGGAGGGATCCTACCCTCCCAGGGAAGTCAAAGCAACCTCCAAACAGCTGTTCTCTCATGTTTCCTCTGCAGGAGGGAGCTAGTGAGCCCAGGTCTGTCTGGAACGTTCTTGGATCCTGCGGGGAAATCATCCTGGGAGCCCACCTGCGATACCAGTCGTAGGGCTAAAATTCGCATTTTCCTTCCTTGGAGCCCTAACGCAGTACAGCCTAGCAACTGCTTGAAAATCCATCCTGTTGCTGTTTTCTTCCCTCTGACAGAGCGAGCTTTGCTCCCCATTTTGGGATTTCAGAAGCAAGGTGGTGGCCTGCAACTCCTTGCCTGGGTCCATTGGAGGTGCAAGGTGCCTCGACCAGTGACCCCAGCATGACACCTGGCCCCCCTCAGACACACTCCCGCAGCAGTCCCCATGGGCAGGACTGCTCTCACCTAGGAATGTGTTTGCAAGGCCAGGAAACTGCAGGGAGACACAAGGCCCTGATTCTGGCATTGAGTCTGTTGGAACAGGCCTGCAGGTCTTCTGTCTAACAAGCAAACACATTGCTGCAAGATTACAGGCCTGAAA
>NW_017218951.1:0-22278 GCF_001704415.2 Capra hircus | reverse complement strand
TCAGATATGCAGATGACACCACCCTTATGGCAGAAAGTGAAGAAGAACTAAAGAGTCTCCTGATGAAAGTGAAAGAGGAGAGTGAAAAAGTTAGCTTAAAGCTCAGCATTCAGAAAACTAAAATCATTGCATCCAGTCTCATCACTTCATGGCAAATAGATGGGAAAACATTGGAAACAGCAGCAGACTATTTTGGGGGGCTTGGAAATCACTGCAGGTGATGGCTGCCTCCATGAACTTAAAACATATTTATGACTGGAAGAAAAGTGATGACCAAACTAGACAGCATATTAAAAAGCCGAGACGTTGCTTTGCCAACAAAGATCCATCCAGTCAAGGCTATGGTTTTTCCATATGTCATGGATGGATATGAAAGATGTACTATAAAGAAAGTGACAGCTGAAAATTAGATGCTTTTGAACTGTGGTGTTGAAGAAGATGCTTGTAGGTCGCTTAGACTACAAGGAGACGCAACCACTCCATCCTAAAGGAAATCAGGTCTGAATATACATTGGAAGGACTAATACTGAACCTGAAACTCCAATACTTTGGCCACTTGATGTGAAGAGCTGACTCACTTGGAAGTTGCTTTGATTTGCCTGTGAGTGTGGAGCCCTCCCTGGGCAAAGGGCCTCAGGGGTCATTGCCACTGAATCACGACCTCCAAGCAAGCGCATTCCAGCTGTGTGACATTCAGGAAGCAGGAGACTGGGAAAACTATCTTCCTTAGAGGAAGGAAAGTCATCCACAGAGAGTGTGTTTTCAGGCCTCTCTTTGCAGCAAGTGTTTTGCTTCTCAGACATCAGAGCTGCAGGCTTGCTCTGAGGGCCTCAATTGCAGAGTCAGGGCTGTGTGTCTCACTGCACTTTCCAAGCATTGCAGACACATTCCTAGGTTGGAGCAGTGCTTCCCATGAGAAAGAAGCCTCGGGAGTGTGTCTGAGCGGGCTGAGTGCCATGCTAGGGTCACCTAGTCGAGGGCACCTTGCACATCCAATGGGCCCCAGGCGAGTAGCTATGGACCGGCCCTTCGGTTGAGATATCCCAAAGCAGGGAACAAAGCCAGCTCTGTCAGAAGGAGGAAAACAGCAATGGGATGGATTTTCAAGCAGTTGCTAAGTCACACCACGTTAGGGCTCCCCGGGAAAGAAATGCAAATTTTGGCCTCTAGGCCCAGTATCCAGATGTGTGCACAGGATATTTTCCCCACAGGATCCAAGAATGTTCCAGACAGACCTAAGCTCACTAGCTCTCTCCTGCAGAGGAAATGAAATATTGTTGCTGAACCACGAAAAGATGCTGGGATTCTTGGCTTATGGAGGAGAAGAATTCAATCCAGGGCCCAAGACGAGGCTTGATTGCTCAGAGCTTTTGTGCAATAGAGTTTTATTAAAGTATAAAGGAGATAGAGAAAGCTTCTGACAGAGACATCACAAGGGGCAGAAAACGTACCCCCTTGCTAGTGTTAGTAATGGAGTTATATACTCTCCAATAAGTTATGACGAACAAAAGAATGTCTGGAGGTTGTAAAGACTCACTAGACCTACTCCCATAATTGACATTTTAAGATAACAGGATTAGCCAGAAGGTTTTTTCCAGAGACCGTCCTCAAGAAGGATGCATGATTGTTATATAATCCTAAGGAATGTAGAGGGAAAAACAGTTTGTCCTTTCTTCCTCCTTGAGAATTCTAGACCCCTCTCTCCTTGGGGACCCTTGAACTTCTTAGAAACCTGCCTTGGCAATGACTCTCTCAGAAACATGATTGAACAGCCATTTGGAGCTTCCTTTGACTTTCCCTGGGAGGGAGGGAGCCCTCCCTGAGCACAGGGCCTCAGGGGCCATGGCCAATGAAAAATAATCTCCCAGCAAGTGCTTTTCAGCCCTGTGTGACTCTCAGCCCACAGGAGGCTGAGAAAACTCTCTTCCTTGGAGGAAGGAAAGGCAGCCCAAGAGTGTGTTTTCAGGCCTGTATCTTGCAGCAAGTGTTTGGCTTGTTAGACAGAAGACCTGCAGGCCTGTTCCAACAGACTCAATTCCAGAATCAGGGCCTTGTGTCTCCCTGCAGTTTCCTGGCCTTGCAAACACATTCCTAGGTGAGAGCAGTCCTGCCCATGGGGAAGCAGGCTGCGGGAGTGTGTCTGAGGGGGCCAGGTGTCATGCTGGGGTCACCTGGTCGAGGGCACCTTGCACCTCCAATGGACCCCAGGCAAGGAGTTGCAGGCCACCACCTTGCTTCTGAAATCCCAAAATGGGGAGCAAAGCTCGCTCTGTCAGAGGGAAGAAAACAGCAACAGGATGGATTTTCAAGCAGTTGCTAGGCTGTACTGCGTTAGGGCTCCAAGGAAGGAAAATGCGAATTTTAGCCCCTACGACTGGTATCCAGGTGGGCTCCCAGGATGATTTCCCCGCAGGATCCAAGAACGTTCCAGACAGACCTGGGCTCACTAGCTCCCTCCTGCAGAGGAAATATGATAGAACAGCTGTTTGGAGGTTGCTTTGACTTCCCCTGGGAGGGTAGGATCCCTCCCATGGTGCAGGGCCTCAGGGGCCATTGCCGCTGAGAAATGCCCTCTAAGCCAAACCTTTGCAGCCTTGTATGACTCAGCACGGAGGAGACTGGAAAAGCTCTCTTCCTTGGAGGAAGGAAAGGCAGCCCCGGAGAGTGTGTTTTCACACCTGTATCTTGCAGCAAGTGTTTGGCGTCTCAGACGTCAGACCTCCAGGCCTGCTCCAACGGCCTCAGTTCCAGAGTCAGGGCCGTGTGTCTCCCTGCATTTTCTGAGCCTTGGGAACACATTCCTAGGTCAGAACGGTCCTGCCCATGGGGAAGGAGGCTGCGGGAGTGTGTCTGAGGGGGTCGGGTGCCATGCTGGTGTCCAATAGACCCGGTACCTCCAATAGACCCCAGGACAACAGCGGTGGGGCTCCCCCTGGCTTCCGAAATGCCAAAGCGAGAAGCAAAGCTAGCTGTATCAGAAGGAAGAAAAGAGCAATCGAATGGATGTTCAGGCTGTTGCTGGGCCACACCACTTCAGGGTCCCCCCCGAGAGGAACAGGCGCCCTGTGGCCCCTAGGTCCGATATGCAGGTTAACACACAGGGTGTGTCCCCATAGGAGCCAAGAATTTTCCTGACAGACCTAGGCTCACTAGAGCTCTCCTACAGGGCAAAAGGGGTAGAACAGACTGTGGATGTGACTCTGCCTTTCCCAGCGAGCATGGGGCCCTCCGTACAGCCCCGGGCTCCAGGGAAAATTGTCCCTGAAAAATGACCTCCAAGAAGCGCTTTTCCAGCAGGCTGGGATGCAGAGTTCACAGGATGCGGGGAAAGTGATCGTCCTTCAGGGAAGAAGAGGCAGCCACCCAGTGTGTGTTTGCAAGCCTGTATTTGGAAGAAACTGGTTATCTCCTTCAAGGGGAGACCTCCAGGTCTGCTCAGAGGACCGAAATTCCAGAGGCAGCACCATGCATCTCCCCTGTCCTTTCTGAGCCTTGGAAAGACATTCTTAGCTTATAGCGGTATTGCTCATGAAGAAGCAGGATGCAGGAATGTGTCAGACATGACTGGGTGCCTTCCTGGGTTCAGCTCCGTGAGGGGCCTTTCCACTCAGAGTAGGTCCCATGCCTCCTTGGGGAGGAAGTGGGGCCCGCTTGCCTCCAAATTGCCAAAGGCTGGAACAAAGCTAGTTCTATCAGAGGTAAGAAAAGAGCAATTGGATGGATGTGGAAGCTGTTGCTGGGCCGCACTGCTTCAGGCTCCCCACCCCTCCGCCCCCGAGAGAAACAGGCGCCCTGTGGCCCCTAGGTCCTGGATGCAGTTTCACACATAGAATGTGTCCGCAAAGGAGCCAAGAATTTTCCTGACAGACCTAGGCTCACTAGAGCTCTCCTACAGAGCAAAGGGGATGGGACAGATGTGTGGCTGTGGCTCTGCCTTTCCCTGGGAGTGTGGAGCCGCTCCCTATGGCCCCGGGCTCCAGGGGAAGTTGCCCCTGAATAATGACCTCCAAGAAGCGCTTTTCCAACTGGCTGAGACGTGGAGTTCTCAGGATGCAGGGAAAGCGAGTGTCCTTCGGGGAAGCAAAGGCAGTCACCTGTTATCATGACTTACTAGAATAGTAGGTACCTTCTCGGTTGGGCAGAGGCCTTCCTTACCTGATCTGAAAAAGAAAATGAAGTAGCTCGCTGATTTGAGAAATAATTCCCAGACTTGGGTTTCCAACCAGTATAGAATCCGACAATGGCCCTGTCTTTGTAGCCGCGTTAATTAACAGGTATGTGAAGCTCTAAATATCAGTGGAAATTACATACAGCATATAGGCCCCAGTGTTCTGGAATGGTGGAAAGAAACAACCAAACTCTTGAAGAAACACTTTCAAAATGGATCATAGAGACTGACTGTACATGGATGGGCTTGCTTCCGGCAGACTTACTCATATTACGGGTAACCGCACGTTCCCACAGTTGTTGTCCTTATGAAATTTTCTATGGGAGACCCCCTCCCACAGTGAGGCAGGTGTTAGCAGATTTGCCACAAGTAAGGGGGTGGGATTTCATAGCAGATGGAACAATTAGGTTAGGTAATAAATCAGGTAACTAAGTTTGTATAAAAAAGAATATCATTCCCCCTTGAGGAACAGATTCATGAATTTGTGCTCAGTGATCAGGTGTGGCTCAATGACTGGAAACACAATTCCTTGGCCTGACATCGGAAAGGTCCTTATACTGTTGTTTTAGCCACAATTCTGAAAGAGATGGGAACACCAGACCACCTAACCTGCCTCTTGAGAAATCTGGATGAAGGTCAGGAAGCAACAGTTAGAGCAGGACATGGAACAACAGACTGGTTCCAAAAAGGAAAAGGAGTATGTCAAGGCTGTATATTGTCACCCTGTTTATTTAACTTATATGCAGAGTACATCATGAAACATGCTGGGATGGAAGATACATGAACTGGAATCAAGATTGCCGGTAGAAATATCAATAAACTTAGATATGCAGATGACACCACCATTATGGCAGAATGTGAAGAGGAAAGGGTATGTCGGGGAACTTCTTGAGTTGCAGCAAGGGTGTGAAGGACCCTTTGGAAGTTCCAGAGGTTAGGTGTGGTTAGTCTCGAGATGCCTCAGCAGAAATGGGCCTCATGTCGCCTGGAATGGAGAGGCTCCTGGATATTTCCGAGTTTCAGCAGGTGCTCTTCTTGTGTGGAGTCGGGGCCGGAAGCTGAGGATTCCTCTCCAGTGCTGACATGGATTTTGGGGTACTTCTGGAGTCTCCACAAGGGAGTCAGGCCTCGTCTCGAGTGGGGGCATGAGCGTGCCATTTCCTCCCATGCTGTAGCAGCAGTGTCACGGTTCCCCTTGCGTGGAACAAGGGATCTGTGGCTTTCCCTCGAGTCTTTCCCACGAGGCTTTCCCACAGGGCTGTCCCACGTGTCACGGTGGTGTGAGTCGATCCTCGGCGTGAAAGCCGAGGCAGTGCAGGGAAAACAGGTTCCTGTGGAACGGACTGACACATCTGGGGGAGTCTTGGAATGGTGGCACGACCCTGCAGTTCCTCTCCCCTTTCCTTTGGAGAGCGCCTCCCTTGAGATGCGATGGGAATGCCGGGAATTCTTTTCCGACCAAGCAGGGAAAGGATCCCTCATCTCGAGGTATGAGCCGGAAACGGAGCTCCTCAGGATGTGGCCGGGACCATCGTGCTACCTCTTGAGTGGAGACGGGTGTGTCGGGGAACTTCTTGAGTTGCAGCTTGACTGTGAAAGACGCTTTGGAAGTTCCAGAGGTCACGTGTGATTAGCCTCGAGACACCTCAGTGGAAACTGGCCTCATCTCGCCTGCAGGGGAGAACCTCCTGTATTTTACGGAGTTTCGGCAGGTGCTCTCGACTTACGACGGGGACTTCAGGAACCCGTTCTGGCGGCCGCAGGAAAGGCCAGTCCCCATGCGTGTTGCTATGCGGCCACTCATGATTCCACTCCCGTCGATGCTGGGGCCTAAGACCTTTTCTGGAGTCGGGGCCGGAACCTGAGGATTCCTCTCCAGGGCTGACATGCATCTTGGGGTACTTCTGGAGTCTCCCCAGGGGAGTCAGTGCTCGTCTCGAGTGGGGGCATGCACGTGCGCTTTCCTCCCGTGCTGTAGCAGCAGTGTTCCGCTTCCCGTCGCGTGGATCAAGGGATATGTGGCTTTCCCTCGAGGCTTTCCCACGAGGCTTTCATACAGGGCTGTCCCACGTGCCACCGTGGTGTGAGTCGATCCTCGGCGTGAAAGTCGAAGCAGTGCAGGGAAAACAGGATCCTCTGGAGTGGACTGAGACATCTGGGGGACTCTTGGAATGGTGGCACGACCCATGAGTTCCTCTCGCCTTTACTGTGCAGCGCGCCTCCTCTTGAGATGCGTCGGAAACGTCGGGAATTCTTTCCCGAGCAAGCAGGGAAGGATCCCTCATCTCGAGATTGGAGGCGGAAACGGAGCTCCTCTGGAGGTGGCCGGACCCTCGTACTTCCTCTGGAGTGGAGACGGGTATGTCAGGGAACTTCTTGAGTTGTAGCAAGAGTGTGTAGGAACGTTTGGAAGTTCCAGAGTTTAGGTGTGATTACTCTCGAGGCGCCGCAGAGAAAATGGGCCTCATCTAGACTGGAGCAGAGAACCCCCTGGATTTTCTCGAGTTCCGGCAGGTGCTCTCGACATACGACCGTGACCTCAGGGACAGTGTAGCAGATGTGTCACGCTTCCCGTCGTGGGGATCAAGGGATCTGTGGCTTTCCCTCGAGGCTTTCCCACGAGGCTTTCCCACAGGGCTGTCCCACGTGGCACCGTGGTGTGAGTCTATCCTCGGCTTGAAAGTCGAGGCAGTGCAGGGAAAACAGGTTTCCCTGGAATGGACAGAGACATCTGGGGGACTCAGGGAATGGTTGCACGACCCTGGAGTTCTTCGCGCCTTTCCTGTGGAGAACGTCTCCTCTTGAGATGCGATGGAAACGACGGGAATTCTTTCCCGACCACACAGGGAAAGGATCCCTCCTCTCGAGCTAGGAGGCGGAAACGGGGCTCCTCTGGATGTGGGTGGTACTCTCGTGCTTCCTCTCGAGTGGAGACGGGTATATCGGGGAACTTCTTGAGTTGCAGCAAGTGTGTAAATGACCCTTTGGAAGTTCCAGAGCTTAGGTGTTATTAGACTGGAGACGCCTCAGCGGAAATGGGCCTCATCTCACTTGGAAGGGAGAACCTCCTGGATTTTCTCGAGTTGCGGCAGGTGCTCTGGACTTACGAGGGGGACCTCAGTGACCCGCTCTGGTGGCCTCAGGAAAGGCCCGTACCCATGCGAGTTGCTCGGGGGCCTCTCTTGATTCCTCTCCCGTCGATGCCGGGGCCTAAGATCTTGTGTGGAGTGGTTGCCGGAACCTGAGGTTTTCTCTCCAGTGCTGACATGGATCTTGAGGTACTTATGGAGTCTCCCCAGGGGAGTCAGTCCTCGTCTCGAGTGGAGGCATGCAGGTGCGCTTTCATACTGAGCTGTAGCAGTAGTGTCACCCTTCCCTTCACGTGGATCAAGGGATCTGTAGCTTTCCCTCAAGGCTTTCCCAAAAGGCTTTCCCACGAGCTTTCCCACAGGGCTGTCCCACGTGCCACCGTGGTGTGAGTCAATCCTCGCCTTGAAAGTCGAGGCAGTGCAGGGAAAACAGGTTTTCCTCGAATAGGACTGAGATATCTGGGGGACTCTGGGAATGGTGGCACGACCCTGGGGTTCCTCTCGTCTTTCCTGTGGAGAGCGCCTCCTCTTGAGATGCGACGGGAACGCCGCGAATTCTTTCCCTTCCACGCAGTGAAAGGATCCCTCCTCTCGAGCTAGGAGGCGGAAACGGGGCTCCTCTGGATGTGGGAAGATCTCTCGTGCTTCCTCTCGAGTGGAGACGGGTATGTCGGGGAACTTCTTGATTTGCAGCAAGGCTTGAAGGACCCTTTGGAATTTCTAGAGGTTAGGTGTGATTAGCCTGAAGACGCCTCAGCGGAAATGGGCCTCATCTTGCCTGGAGGGGAGAACCTCCTGGATTTTCTGGAGTTGCGGCCGTTGCTCTCGACTTATGATGGGGACCTCAGGGACACGCTCTGGTAGTCCCTCGAATGGCCAGTCCCCATGCGAGTTGCTCGGGGGCCTTTCGGGATTCCTCTCCCGTCGATGCCGGGGCCTAAGACCTTGTGTGGAGTCGGTGCCGGAATCTGAGGATTCCTCCCCAGTGCTGAGATGGATCTTGGGGTACTTCTGGAGTCTCCCCAGGGGAGTCAGTCCTCGTCTCGAGTGGGGTCATGCACGTGCGCTTTCCTCCCGAGCTGTATCAGCAGTGTCACGCTTCCCTTCGCGAGGATCAAGTGATCTGTGGCTTTCCCTCGAGGCTTTCCCACGAGGCTTTCCCACGAGGCTTTCCCACAGGGCTGTCCCACGTGCCACCGTGGTTTAGTCGATCCTAGGCTTGAAAGTCCAGGCAGTGCAGGGAAAACAGGTTTCCCTGGAATGGACTGAGACATCTGGTGAACTCAGGGAATGGTGGCACGACCCTGCAGTTCCTCTCGCCTTTCCTGTGGAGAGCGCCTCCTCTTGAGATGCGACGGGAACGCCGGGAATTCTTTCCTGAACACGCAGGGAAAGGATCCTTCCTCTCGAGCTAGGAGGGGGAAACGGGGCTCCTCTGGATGTGGGCGGTACTCTCGTCGTGCTTCCTCTCGAGTGGCAGACGGGTATGTCGGGAAACTTCTTGAGTTGCAGCAAGGGTGTGAAGGACTCTTTGGAAGTTCCAGGTGTTAGATGTGATTAGCATCGAGATGCCTCAGCGGAAATGAGCCTCATCTCGTCTGGAGGGGAGAACCTCCTGCATTTTCTCGAGTTGTGGCAGGTGCTCTCGACTTACGACGGGGACCTCAGGGACCCACTCTGGTGGCCTCAGGAAAGGCCAGTCCCTATGCGAGTTGCTCGGGGGCCTCTCGGGATTCCTCTCCCGTCGATGCCGGGGCCTAAGACCTTGTGTGAAGTCGGTGCCAGAACCTGAGGATTCCTCTCCAGTGCTGACATGGATCTTGGGGTACTTCTGGAGTCTCCCCAGGGGAGTTAGTCCTCGTCTCGAGTGGGTGCATGCACGTGTGCTTTCCTTCCGAGCTGTAGCTGCAGTGTCGCGCTTCCCTTCGCGTGGATCAAGGGATCTGTGGCTTCCCCTCGAGGCTTTCCCGACGAGGCTTTCCCACAGGGCTGTCCCACGTGCCACCGTGGTGTGAGTCGATCCTCGGCTTGAAAGTCGAGGCAGTGCAGGGGAAACAGGTTTCCCTGGAATGGACTGAGATATCTGGGGGACTCTGGGAATGGTGGCACGACCCTGGAGTTCCTCTTGCCTTTCCTGTGGAAAGCGCCTCCTCTTCAGATGCGACGGGAACGCCGGGAATTCTTTCCTGACCACGCAGGGAAAGGATCCCTCCTCTCGAGCTAGGAGTCGGAAACGGGGCTCCTCTGGATGTGGGCGGGACTCTCGTGCTTCCTCTCGAGTGGAGCCGGGTATGACGGGGAACGACTTGAGTTGCAGCTAAGGGTGTGAAGGACCCTTTGGAAGTTCCAGAGGTTAGGTGTGATTAGCCTCGAGACGCCTCAGCGAAAATGGGCCTCATCTCGACTGGAGGGGAGAACCTCCGGAATTTTTAACGAGTTGGCAGTAGGGCTCTCGACTTAGGACGGGGACCTCAGTGACCGCGCTCTGGTGGCCTCAGGAAAGGCCAGTCCCCATGCGAGTTTCTCGGGGCCTCTCGGGATTCCTCTCCCGTTCTTGCTGCGGTCTAAGACCTTGTGTGGAGAAAGTGCCGGAAGCTGAGGATTCCTCACTATTGCTTACATGGACCTTGGGGTACTTCTGGAGTCTCCCCAGGGAAGTCAGTCCTCGTCTCGAGTGGGGGCATGCACGTGCGCTTTCCTCCCGGGCTGTTCCAGCAGTGTCATGCTTCCATTCACGTGGATCAAGGGATCTGTGGCTTTCCCTCGAGGCTTTCCCACGAGACGTTCCCACGAGACGTTCCCACGAGTCTTTCCCACAGGGCTGTCCCAAGTGCCACCGTGGTATGAGTCGATCCTCGGCTGAAAGTCGAGTCAGTGCAGGGAAAACAGGTTTCCCTGGAATGGACTGAGGCATCTGGGGACTTTGGGAATGGTGGCACGATCCTGGAGTTCCTCTCGCCATTCCTGTGGAGAGCGCCTCCTCTTGAGATGCGACGGGAACACTCAGAATTCTTTCCCGACCACGCAGGGAAAGGATCCCTCCTCTCTAGCTAGGAGGCGCAAACGGGGCTCCTCTGGAATGTGGGCGGGACTCTCGTGCTTCCTCTCGAGTGGAGACGGGTATGTCGGGCAACCTCTTGAGTTGCAGCAAGGTTGTGAAGGACCCTTTGGAAGTTGCAGAGGTTAGGGTGATTAGCCTCGAGACGCCTCAGCGGAAATGGCCTCATCTCGCCTGGAGGGGAGAACCTCCTGGATTTTCTCGAGTTGCGGACAGGTGCTCTCGACTTACGACGGTGACTTCAGAGGTCCCGCTCTGGTGGCCTCAGGAAAGGACCAGTCCCCATGCGAGTTGCTCGGGGGCCTCTCGGGATTCCTCTCCCTGTCGATGCTGGGGCCTAAGACCTTGTGTGGAGTCAGTGCCGGAACCTGAGGATTCCTCTCCAGTGCTGACATGGATCTTGGGGTACTTCTGGAGTCTCCCAGGGGAGTCAGTCCTCGTCTCGAGTGGGGGCATGCACGTGCAGATTTCCTCCCGAGCTGTAGCAGCAGTGTCACCTTCCCTTCGCGTGGATCAAGGGATTCTGTGGCTTTCCCTCGAGGCTTTCCCACGAGACGTTCCCACGAGGCTTTCCCACAGGGCTGTCCCACGTGCCACCGTGGTGTGAGTCGATCCTCGGCTTGAAAGTCGAGGCAGTGCAGGGAAAACAGGTTTCCCTGGAATGGACTGAGACATCTGGGGGACTGTGGGAATGGTGGCACGATCCCTGGAGTTCCTCTCGCCTTTCCTGTGGAGAGCGCCTCCTCTTGAGATGCGACGGAACACTCAGGAATTCTTTCCCGACCACGCAGGGAAAGGATCCCTCCTCTCTGAGCTAGGAGGCGCAAACGGGGCTCCTCTGAATGTGGGCGGGACTCTCGTGCTTCCTCTCGAGTGGAGACGGGTATGTCGGGGCAACTTCTTGAGTTGCAGCAAGGGTTGTGAAGGACCCTTTGGAAGTTGCCAGAGGTTAGGTGCTGATTACCTCTGAGACGCCTCAGCAGCAAATGCGCCTCATCTCGCCTGGAGGGGAGAACCTCCTGGATTTTCTCGAGTTGCGGCAGGTGCTCTCGACTTACGACGGTGACCTCAGAGTCCGCTCTCTGGTGGCCACAGGAAAGGCCAGTCCCCATGCGAGTTGCTCGCGGGCCTCTCGGGATTCCACTCCCGTCGATGCTGGGGCCTAAGACCTTGTATGGAGTCAGTGCCGGAACCTGAGGATTCCTCTCCAGTGCCTGACATGGATCTTGGGGTACTTCTGGAGTCTACCCAGGGGAGTCAGTCCTTCGTCTCGAGTGGGGGCATGCACGTGCGCTTTCCTTCCGAGCTGTAGCAGCAGTGTCGCGCTTCCCTTCGCGTGGATCAAGAGATCTGTGGCTTTCCCTCGAGGCTTTCCCACGAGGCTTTCCCACGAGGCTTTCCGCACAGGGCTGTCCAACGTGCCACCGTGGTGTGAGTCGATCCTCGGCTTGAAAGTCGAGGTCAGTGCAGGGAAAACAGGTTTCCCTGGAATGGACTGAGACATCTAGGGGACTCTGGGAATGGTGGCACGACCCTGGAGTTCCTCTCGCCTTTCCTGTGGAGAGCGCCTTCCTCTTGAGATGCGACGGGAACGCCCGGAAATTCTTTCCCGACCACGCAGGGAAAGGATCCCTCCTCTCGAGCTAGGAGGCGGAAACGGGGCTCCTCTGGATGTGGGCGGGACTCTCGTGCTTCCTCTCCGAGTGGAGACGGGTATGTCGGGGAACTTCTTGAGTTGCAGCAAGGGTGTGAAGGACCCTTTGGAAGTTCCAGAGTTTAGATGTGATTAGCCTCGAGACGCCTCAGCGGAAATGGGCCTCATCTCGCCTGGAGGGGAGAACCTCCTGGATTTTCTCGAGTTGCGGCAGGTGCTCTCGACTTACGATCGGGGACCTCAGGGACCCGCTCTGGTGGCCTCAGGAAAGGCAGTCCCCATGCGAGTTGCTCGGGGGCCTCTCGAGATTCCTCTCCTGACGATGCCCGGGCCTAAGATCTTGTGTGGAGTAGGTGCCGGAACATGAGGCATTCCTCCCCAGTGCTGACATGGATCCTTGGGGTACTTCTGGAGTCTCCCCAGGGAGTCAGTCCTCGTCTCGAGTGGGGGCATGCACGTGCGATTTCCTCCCGAGCTGTACAGCAGTGTCACGCCTTCCCTTCGCGTGGATCAAGGGATCTGTGGCTTTCCCTCGAGGCTTTCCCACGAGGTTTCCCACGAGGCTTTCCCACAGGGCTGTCCCACGTGCCACCAGTGGTGTGAGTCGATCCTCGGCTTGAAAGTCGAGGCAGTGCAGGGAAAACAGGTTTCCCTGGAATGGACTGAGACATCTGGGGGACTCTGGGAATGGTGGCACGACCCTGGAGTTCCTCTCGCCTTTCCTGTGGAGAGCGCCTCCTCTTGAGATGCGACGGGAAACGCCGGGAATTCTTTCCCGACCACGCAGGGAAAGGATCCCTCCTCTCGAGCTAGGAGGCGGAAACGGGGCTCCTCTGGATGTGGGCGGGACTCTCGTGCTTCCTCTCGAGTGGAGACGGGTATGTCGGGGAACTTCTTGAGTTGCAGCAAGGGTGTGAAGGACCCTTTGGAAGTTCCAGAGGTTAGGTGTGATTAGCCTCGAGACGCCTCAGCGGAAATGGGCCTCATCTCGCCTGGAGGGGAGAACCTCCTGGATTTTCTCGAGTTGCGGCAGGTGCTCTCGACTTACGACGGGGACCTCAGGGACCCGCTCTGGTGGCCTCAGGAAAGGCCAGTCCCCATGCGAGTTGCTCGGGGGCCTCTCGGGATTCCTCTCCCGACGATGCCGGGTCCTAAGACCTTGTGTGGAGTCGGTGCCGGAACCTGAGCATTCCTCTCCAGTGCTGACATGGATCTTTGGGGTACTTCTGGAGTCTCCCCAGGGGAGTCAGTCCTCGTCTCGAGTGGGGGCATGCACGTGCGCTTTCCTCCCGAGCTGTAGCAGCAGTGTCACGCTTCCCTTCGGCGTGGATCAAGGGATCTGTGGCTTTCCCTCGAGGCTTTCCCACGAGGCTTTCCCACGAGGCTTTCCCTACAGGGCTGTCCCACGTGCCACCGTGGTGTGAGTCGATCCTCGCCTTGAAAGTCGAGGCAGTGCAGGGAAAACAGGTTTCCCTGGAATGGACTGAGACATCTGGGGACTCTGGGAATGGTGGCACGACCCTGGAGTTCCTCTCGCCTTTCCTGTGGAGAGCGCCTCCTCTTGAGATGCGACGGGAACGCCGGAATTCTTTCCCGACCACGCAGGGAAAGGATCCCTCCTCTCGAGCTAGGAGGCGGAAACGGGGCTCCTCTGGATGTGGGCGGGACTCTCGTGCTTCCTCTCGAGTGGAGACGGGTATGTCGGGGAACTTCTTGAGTTGCAGCCAAGGGTGTGAAGGACCCTTTGGAATGTTCCAGATGTTAGATGTGATTAGCCTCGAAACGCCTCAGCGGAAATGGGCCTCATCTCGCCTGGAGGGGAGAACCTCCTGGATTTTCTCGAGTTGCGGCAGGTGCTCTCGACTTACGACGGGGACCTCAGGGACCCGCTCTGGTGGCCTCAGGAAAGGCCAGTCCCCATGCGAGTTGCTCGGGGGCCTCTCGGGATTCCTCTCCCGTCGGATGCCGGGGCCTAAGACCTTGTGTGGAGTCCGTGCCGGAACCTGAGGATTCCTCTCCAGTGCTGACATGGATCTTGGGGTACTTCTGGAGTCTCCCCAGGGGAGTCAGTCCTCGTCTCGAGTGGGGCATGCACGTGCGCTTTCCTCCCGAGCTGTAGCAGCAGTGTCGCGCTTCCCTTCGCGTGGATCAAGGGATCTGTGGCTTTCCCTCGCTCCGAGGCTTTCCCACGAGGCTTTCCCACGAGGCTTTCCCACAGGGCTGTCCCACGTGCCACCAGTGGTGTGAGTCGATCCTCGGCTTGAAAGTCGAGGCAGTGCAGGGAAAACAGGTTTCCCTGGAATGGACTGAGACATCTGGGGGACTCTGGAATGGTGGCACGACCCTGGAGTTCCTCTCGCCTTTCCTGTGGAGAGCGCCTCCTCCTTGAGATGCGACGGGACACCGGGAATTCTTTCCCGACCACGCAGGGAAAGGATCCCTCCTCTCGAGCTAGGAGGCGGAAACGGGGCTCCTCTGGATGTGGGCGGGACTCTCGTGCTTCCTCTCTGAGTGGAAGACGGGTATGTCGGGAACTTCTTGAGTTGCAGCAAGGGCGTGAAGGACCCTTTGGACGTTCCAGATGTTAGATTTGATTAGCCTCAAGACGCCTCAGCGGAAATGGGCCTCATCTCACCTGGAGGGGAGAACCTCCTGGATTTTCTCGAGTTGCGGCAGGTGCATCTCGACTTACGACGGGGACCTCAGGTACCCGCTCTGGTGGCATCAGGAAAGGCCAGGCCCCATGCGAGTTGTTCGGCGGCCTCTGGGGATTCCTCTCCCGTCGATGCTGGGGCCTAAGACCTTGTGTGGAGTTGGTGCCGGAACCTTGAGGATTCCTCTCCAGTGCTGACATGAATCTTGGGGTACTTCTGGAGTCTCCCCAGGGGAGCCAGTCCATGTCCGTCGCTCCTCTCGAGTGTGCGCAGGCATGGCTAGACCGGTGCGCCTTTCCTCTCCAGCGATGCTGGTAGTCTAGCCAGTCCTGTCAGTCGGCCTTCCTCGTTCGCCGTGGCATCCGTGACAGTGGATCGGTGGCTTTTCCCTCGAGGCTTTCCCAGGAGGCTTTCCCACGAGGCTTTTCCCACAGGGCTGTCCCACGTGCCACCGTGGGTGTGAGTCAATCCTCGGCTTGAAGAGTCGAGGCAGTGCAGGGAAAGCAGGTTTCCCTGGAATTGGACTGAGACATCTGGGGGACTCTGGGAATGCTGGCACGACCCTGGAGTTCCTCTCGCCTTTCCTGTGGAGAGCGCCTCCACTTGTGATGCGACGGGAACGCGGGGAATTGCTTTCCCGACCACGCAGGGAAAGGATCTCTCCTCTCGAGCTAGGAGGCGGACACGGGACTCCTCAGGATGTGGGCGGGACCATCGTGCTTCCTCTCGAGTGGAGACGGGTATGTCGGGGAAGCTTCTTGAGTTGCAGCAAGGGTGTGAAGGACACATTTGGAAGTTCCAGATATTAGATGTGATTAGCCTCAAGACGCCTCAGCGGAAATGGGCCTCATCTCGCCAGGGAGGGGAGAACCTCCTGGATTTTCTCGAGTTGCGGCAGGTGCTCTCGACTTACGACGGGGACCTCAGGGACCCGCATTTGGTGGCCTCAGGAAAGGCTAGTCCAATTACGAGTTGCTCGGGGGCCTCTCCGGATTCCCCTCCCGACGATGCCGGGTCCTAAGACCTTGTGTGGAGTTGGAGCCGGAATCTGAGGCATTCCTCTCCAGTACTGACATGGATTTGGGGTACTTTTGGAGTCTCCCCAGGGGAGTCAGTCCTCGTCTCGAGTGGGGCATGTACGTGCGCTTTCCTCCCGAGCTGTAGCAGCAGTGTCACTCTTCCTTAGGGTGGATCAAGGGATCACGGGCTTTCCCTCGAGGCTTTCCCACGAGGCTTTCCCACGAGGCTTTCCCACAGGGCTGTCCCTCGTGCCACCGTGTTGTGAGTCGATCCTCGGCTTGAAAGTCGAGGCAGTGCAGGGAAAACAGGTTTCCCTGGAATGGACTGAGACATCTGGCGGACTCTGGGAATGTGGCACGACCCTGGAGTTCCTCTCGCCTTTCCTGTGGAGAGCGCCTCCTCTTGAGATGGGACGGGAACACTGGGAATTCTTTCCCGACCACGCAGGGAAAGGATCCCTCCTCTCGAGCTAGGAGGCGGAAATCTGGGCTCCTCTGGATGTGGACGGGACTTTCGTGCTTCCTCTCGAGTGGAGACGGGTATGTGGGGAACTTTCTTGAGTTGCAGCAAGGGTGAGAAGGACCCTTGGAAGTTCCAGATGTTAGATGTTGATTAGCCTCATGACGCCTCAGCGGAAATGGGCCTCATCTTGCCTGGAGGGGAGAACCTCCTGGATTTTCTCGAGTTGTGGCAAGGTGCTCTCGACTTCACGACGGGGACCTCAGGGTACCCGCTCTGGTGGCCATCAGGAAAGGCCAGTCCCCATGCGAGTTGTTCGGCAGCCTCTCGGGGCATTCCTCTCCCGTCGATGCTGGGGCCTAAGACCTTGTGTGGAGTTGGTGCCGGAACCTTAGGATTCCTCTCCAGTGCTGACATGAATCTTGGGGTACTTCTGGAGTCTCCCCAGGGGAGCCAGTCCTTGTCTCGAGTGGGGGCATGCACGTAGCGACTTTCCTCTCGAGCTGTAGCAGCAGTGTCACGCTGGCTTAAGACCTTGTGTGGCGTCGGTGCCGGAACCTGAGAATTCCTCTCCAGTGCTGACATGGACTTGGGGTACTTCTGAGTCTCCCCAGGGGAGTCAGTCCTCGTCTCGATGGGGGCCTGCACGTGCACTTTCCTCTCGAGCTGTAGCAGCACTGCCGCTCCCCTTCGCGTGGATCAAGTGATCGTGCTTTTCCTCGAGGCTTTCCCAGGAGGCTTTCCCACGAGGCTTTCCCACAGGGCTGTCCCACGTGCCACCGTGGTGTGAGTCAATCCTCGGCTTGAAGAGTCGAGGCAGTGCAGGGAAAAGCAGGTTTCCCTGGAATGGACTGAGACATCTGGGGGACTCTGGGAATGCTGGCACGACCCTGGAGTTTCCTCTCGCCTTTCCTGTGGAGAGCGCCTCCTCTTGAGATGCGACGGGAACGCGGGGAATTCGTTTCCCGACCACGCAGGGAAAGGATCTCTCCTCTCGAGACTAGGAGGCGGACACGGGGCATCCTCAGGATGTGGGCGGACTCTCGTGCTTCCTCTCGAGTGGAGACGGGTATGTCGGGGAACGTTCTTGAGTTGCAGCAAGGGTGTGAAGGACCCTATTGGAAGTTCCAGAGTTTAGGATGTGATTAGCCTCAAGACGCCTCAGCGGAAATGGGCCTTCATCTCGCCAGGAGGGGAGAACCTCCTGGATTTTCTCGAGTTAGCGGCCAGGTGCTTCTCGACTTACGACGGGGACCTCAGGGACCCGCTCTGGTGGCCTCAAGAAAGGCCAGTCCCCATGCGAGTTGCTCGGGGGGCCTCTCGGGATTCCTCTCCCGTCGATGCCGGTGCCTAAGACCTTGTGTGGAGTGCGGTTTCCGGAACCTGAGCATTCCTCTCCAGTGCTGACATGGATCTTGGGGAACTTCTGGAGTCTCCCCATGTGAGTCAGTCCTCCTCTCTAGTGGGGCATGAACATCGCTTTCCTCCCGAGCTGTAACGGCAGTGTCACGCTTCCCTTCGCGTGGATCAAGGGGTCAGGGGCTTTCCCCCGAGGTTTCCCACGAGGCTTTCCACGAGGCTTTCCCACAGGGCTGTCCAACCTGCCACCGAGGAGTGAGTCGATCCTCGGCCTCAAATTCGAGGCAGTGCAGGGAAAACAGGTTTCCCTGGAATGGACTGAGACATCTGGGGGACTCTGGGAATGGTGGCACGACCTGGAGTTCCTCTCGCCTTTCCTGTGGAGAGTGCCTCCTCTTGAGATGCGACGGGAACGCCGGGAATTCTTTCCCGACCACGCAGGGAAAGGATCCCTCTCTCGATCTAGGAGGCTGAAACAGGGCTACTCTGTATGTGGGCGGGACTCTCGTGCTTCCTCTCGAGTGGAGACGGGTATGTTGGGGATCTTCTTGAGATGCAGCAAGGGTGTGAAGGACGCTTTTGGAAGCTCCAGAGGTTAGGTGTGATTAGCCTCGAGTCGCCTCAGGAAAATGGGCCTAACTCGCCTGGAGGGGAGAAACTCCTGGATTTTCTCGAGTTGCGGCAGTGCTCTCGACTTACGACGGGACCTCAGGGACCCGCTCTGGTGCCTCAGGAGAGGCCAGTCCCAGGCGAGTTGCTCGGGGGCCTCTCGGGATTTCTCTCCCGTCGATGCCGGGACTAAGACCTGGTGCTGGAGTGGCGTGCCGGAACATGAGCATTCCCTCTCCAGTGCTGACATGGATCTTTGGGGTACTTCTGGAGTCTCCCAGGGGAGTCAGTCCTCGTCTCGAGTGGCGGACATGCAGTGTGCTTTCATCCCGAGTTGTAGCAGCGTGTCACTTTTCCCTTCACGTGGATAAGGGATCTGTGGCTTTCCCTCGAGGCTTTCCCTCGAGGCTTTCCCATGGGCTGTCCCACGCTGTGCCACCCCGTGGAGTGAGTCGATCGTCGGCTTTAAAGTCGAGGCAGTGCAGTGAAAACAGGTTTCCCTGGAATGGACTGAGACATCTGGGGACTCTGGGAATGGTGGCACGACCCTGGAGTTACCTCGCCTTTCCTGTGGAGAGCCCCTCCTCTTGAGATGCGACGGAAACGCCGGGAATTCTTTCCAACCACGCAGGGAAAGGATCCCTCCTCTCGAGCTAGGAGGCGAAACGGGGCTCCTCTGGATGTGGGCGGCACTCTCGTGCTTCCTTTCGAGTGGGAAACGGGTATTGTTTGGGGAACTTCTTGCAGTTGCACCAAGGGTGTGAAGGACCCTTTGGAAGTTCCACAGGTTAGGTGTGATTAGCCTCGAGACGCCTCAGCGGAAATGGGCCTCATCTCGCCTGGAGGGAGAACCTCCTGGATTTTTCTCGAGTTGCGGCAGGTGCTCTCGACTTACGACGGCGACCTAGGGACCGCTCTGGTGGCCTCAGGAAAGGCAGTCCCCATGCGAGTTGCTCGGGGGCCTCTCGGATTCCACTCCATCGATGCTGGGGCCTAAGACCTTGTGTGGATCAGTGCCGGAACCTGAGGATTCCTCTCCAGTGCTGACATGGCTCTTGGGGTACTTCTGGAGTCTCCCCAGGGAGTCAGTCCTCGTCTCGAGTGGGGGCATGCACTTGCGCTTTCCTCCCGAGCTGTAGCAGCAGTGTCTTGCTTTCCTCGCGTGGATCAAGGGATCTGTGGCTTTCCTCGAGGCTTTCCCACGAGGCTTTCCCACGAGGCTTTCCTACAGGGCTGTCCCAAGTGCCGCCCGTGGTGTGAGTTGATCCTCGCCTTGAAAGTCGAGGCAGTGCAGGGAAACAGGTTTTCCCTGGAATGGACTGAGACATCTGGGCGACTCTGGAAATGGTGGCACGACCCTGGAATTCTTCTCGCCTTTCCTGTGGAGAGCGCCTCCTCTTGAGATGCGATGGAACGCCGGGAATTCTTTCCGACCACGCAGGAAAGGATCCCTCCTCTCGAGCTAGGAAGGCGGAAACGGGGCTCCTCTGGATGTGGGGGCGGACTCTCGTGCTTCCTCTCGAGTGGAGACGGGTATGTCGGGGAACTTCTTGAGTTGCAGCCAGGGTGTGAGAGACCCTTTGGATGTTCCAAATGTTAGATGTGTTTAGCCTCGAAACGCCTCAGCGGAAATCGGCCTCATCTCGCCTGGAGGGGAGAACCTCCTGGATTTTTCTCGAGTTGCGGCAGGTGCTCTCGACTTACGACGGGGACCTCAGGGACCCGCTCTGGTGGCCTCAGGAGAGGCCAGTCCCCATGCGAGTGCTCGGTGGGCCTCTCGGGGATTCCTTTCCCGTCCGAATGCGGCCTAAGGACCTGTGTTGGGTAATCGGTGCCGAGAACCTGAGGATTCCTCTCCATTGCTGACCATGGTCTTGGGGGTACTTTTCTGGAGTCTCCCAGGGGAGTCATGTCCTCGGTCTCGAGTGGGGGCTATGCACGGATGCGCTTCCTTTCCTAGAGCTGGTACAGAGTGTCCGCGCTTCCCTTGCATGGAATGCAAGCGATCTGGGCTTTCGCCCTCGCAGCTTTCCCAACGAGCTTTCCCACAGAGGCTTTTCCCACAGCGCTTGCTCACGTGCCACCTGTAGTGTTGCATCGAGTCATCCTCGCTTTGAAAGTGAGTCAGTGCAGGAAAAACAGTTTCTCTGGAATGGACTGAGACATTCTGGATGGACTCTGGGAATTGACGCATGAACCTGATGTCGCTCTCGCATTTCCTGTGGACGAGCTCGCTCTTGAGATTGCACAGGAACAGCCGGAATCTTTCCCGACACGCAGGAAAGATCCCTCACCTCTGAAGGCTAGAAGGCGGAAACGGCGGTCTCGTTGGATTGGGGTCGGACTCGTCCCGCTTCCTCTCGAGTCGGAGACCGGTTGTTTCGAAGAAACTGTCTTGCGCGAGGTGGATGCAAGCAGACCCTTTGGAACTTCCAGAGTTAGTGTCGTTGCCCTCAGAACGCGTATCAGCGGAAATGGGCCTAATTTCGCCTGGAGGAGAACCTCCTGGATTTTCCTATCGAGTTCGCGGCAGTGTGGCATTCGACTTACGACGGAACCTCAGGCACCACCTTGCGTGGCTCAGAGCAAGGCTAGTCCAACCATGGCGAAGTTGCCTCGCGGCCTCTCGGGATTCTCTCCCGTCGATGCGGTCGGCCTAAGACTCTTGTGATGGATCCGGTGGCCGAAACCTGAGGGTTCTCTCCAGTGGACAATGGATTTGGGGTACTCTGTGAGTCTCCCCAGGGAGCAGTCCTCGCTCTCGAGTGGGGGCATGACGGTGCCTTTCCTCTAACGGCTGTAGCTACTAGTCGCGTCCTTCGTGTGGATCAAGGGAATCTGTGGCTTTCCATCGAGGCTTTCCCACGAGGCTTTTCCACAGTTGCTGTCCCGACGTCCACCGCTGGGGTTGTGAAGCTCGACGCCTCGCTTGAAAGTCGAGACAGCTGCGGGAAAACAAGGTTTCGCCTGGAATGGACTTGAGACATCTGTGGGGACCTCTGGATAAGGGGACGAACCTGGATCTCTCGTGCATTCCTGTGGGCAAGCGCTCCTCTTGAGATGCCGAACCGGGACACCGACGGGAATCTTTTCCCGACCAGCGCCAGCGGAAAGCCGATCCCTCCTCTCCGAGCTAGAGCCAGGAAACGGGTCTCAGTGCTGATGTGGGCGCGGAATCCGTGCTCCTCCTCTAGTCCGAGACGGTATTTCGGGGACTTCTGAGTTCAGAAGGGCGTGAAGACCCTTTGCGAGTTCCAATGCCTTTAGACTTTGATTAGCCTCATGACGCCGCTCAGCGGAAAATGGGCCTACAATCTTAAGCGCCGGAGGGAGAAGCATCCTGGATTTTCCGAGTGTCGGCAAGTGCTCTCTGACTACGACGGGACCATCAGGACCCGCTCTGGTGGGCATCAGAAAGCAGCTCCATGCGAGATGCTCTCGGAGGCCTCTCGGGATGTCCTCTACCGCTCGATGCTGGGGCCTAAGCCTGTGTGGAGCTCGGGCCGGGAACTATGAGGATTCCTCCTCCAGTGCTGACAGTGATACTTGGGTTACTTCTGGAGTTCTCCAGGGAGAGTCCCGCTTGGTCATGCAGTGTCATGCACGTACTCTTCCTCCGAGCTGTAGCCACACGTGTCCGCTTCCTTCGCGTGGATCAAGGATCAGGGGTCTTTTTCCACGAGGCTTTCCCAATGAGGCCTTTCCCACGGGCTTCCACTAGGCTGCCCCCAAAACCGTGGTGTGAGCTCAATCCTCGGCTTGCAAAGTCGAGGCAGCTGCAGGGAAAACAGGTTTCCTGGTAATGCGACTAGACATCGGGCGGCTCTGGGACTGCTGGCACGCGACCCTGGAGCTCCTCTCGCTCTTTCCTGTGGATGACGCCTCCACTATTGCATGCGGACGTTGGAGGAACGCCGGGGAATTTGCTCCCGACGCACGCAGGCGAAACAGGCCTCCTGCGAGACTAGGAGCGGAACGGGGCCTCTACTGGTTGGTGGAGGCACGGAGCTCTCCGAAGGTGCTTCCTCTCGAGTGGAATCGGGAGGTTCGGGGCGAATGCTTCTTGGAGTTGGCAGCAACGGTGGTGAAGGACCCTTGGAAGTCCAGAGTTAGGTTGATACCAGACGCCTCAGTGGGAAAATGGCTCATCGAATGGAGCGGGAAGAAACTCCTGGATTTCGTGCGAGATGTTTGCGGCAAGGTGCCGG